>NC_133795.1:14123467-14383467 GCF_043250625.1 Sebastes fasciatus
AGCTCTATGACCCCTAAAAACAAGGTCATCAAACATACGGCCCGAGGGCCAGAACCGGCCTACCAAAGGGTCAATCGGCCCACTACATTTTCAATAAAATGCACTGCTAATCCTAACTTTCCACTGTCACGCTGTCCTAACAAGAGTAGCAGGTCCAGGTACGCTGACCTCTACCTCTGAGCCACATTCTCCAGGGTTATTATAGACTAAAACGGAAACTAAAATGAAAATAAGCAGTGAAAAATATTTTTAGTAAACTGAAAATAAATAAAAACTAAATCCTTTAAGAAAAACTAAAACTAAATTGAAATGATATTTCCTGGGTAAAAAGATAATAAAAAATTAGACAGCATGAATTTCTTTCAACTCTCGTGACATTGAACCACAGAAACTGAACGGACTTGACTTTCCAGGAGATGATGCTATACGGTGTAAAATGTTAATGTTTCTCATTGAAAGGCTAATATTAGATGTGTTTTGGGTAAATGTGATTTTAACATTTGGTGCAGAATTATTATTTAAGGGGAAAAGGTGTCATTTTATAATAGTTTTAATCTGTAAAGTATGACTCAAAAGGATGCAAAGAGGAAATTTGCTCAAAACATTCAGCCTTCCTTCATTGTTAACAGCCGTTGCCTTGATTGGGTTTCCTTAATTATAGTGGTTAGAGTCGGCAGGAGTCAGGCGTTTATATTACAAGTACTCTGGCAGTGGTCACGGTGAAAATTAGAGTAGCTGTAATTAATACTGTATATTTTCTGCATTTTCAGTTTGTGTTTGTGTGTGATGTGTAGTCTTGTCTTGCTGCAGGGCAGGCTCATTCTTTTTACAGGTACGAGAGCATAAAAGAAAGTATTTAACTAGTTTCAAGGGTATTTTTTGCTCCTAACCCTTAAAAGAAGGTCATCAAACATATGGCCCGAGGGCCAGAACCCGCCCGCCAAAGGGTCAACCTGGCCCACTACATTTTCAATAAAAAGCCCTGCTATTCCTAACTGTCCACTGTCACGCTGCCCTAATAAGAGTAGCATGCCCTACGCTGGATACGCTATTATACATCCCACGTGCTTACGTACAGGCTACGTGACACAACACTGTCAAGCGTGGTCTTCTGTTCATGCAGGAGCCGCCGGTGGAAAAAAGGAGAAAAGTGGACACACAGAGACTCAGTTTTCCAAGAGATATGGATCAGTTTATATTTGTTCACGGAGGTCAATGGGAAGCCAGTGTGCTCAGTGTGTTCACAGCACCTTTCAGTGCTCAAGGAATATAATATTCGGTGCCACTATCAGACTCATCATGGCGGAAAATACAAGAACTTGAAAAGACAAGTGAAAACAGAGATCAGCGAGACATCTCAGGCTGTTCTATGGATCTGTTTATGGATTGTTCATTTATTGTACTTGTGCTTCTTTACACTAAAAGAAAAGGACAAATTTGGAGGTGTTGTTATTTATAGGTTATTATCAGGGCTATCAAAGTTAGTGCAATAATAACACGTTAATGCAAATTTGTTTTAACGGCACTAATTTCTTTAACGCTTTAACGCAACTTGCGATTTTTAGGTTGTAGAGGGCTCAGTTTTAAAGCTAGAGTTAAGTTTTGGCGAGGAAAAACTGGCATTGCCATTTTTAAAGGAGTCCCTTCACCTCTGACCTCAAGATATGTGAATGAAAACATTACAGCTGGCCCTAACAAAAACAAGCTAGAACTACTGTAAAACTAAATATATAATAACTAGAGCTGTCAATCAATTAAAATATTTAATCGGGATTAATCGCATGATTGTCCAGTTAATCGCAATTAATCGAAAAAAAATGTATCTGTTCAAAATGTACCCTTAAGGGGTCAAGGGACCCCTTTGAAAATGGCCATGCCAGTTTTTCCTTGCCAAACTTTTACGCAAGTTTGGAGTGATTTATTATTTATTATTATTCCTAGTAAGATGTGGTACCAATGGATTTGTTAGGCTTTCATGTTTCATATGATGCCAGTATCTTCACTCTAGCTTTAAAACTGAGCCCGCTACAACCTCGGAAAGATCGATAGATGCATTAATGCCTTTATGAAATTAGTGGAGTTAAAACAAATTTGCGTTATCACGTTAACTTTGACAGCCTTAATAAAAACAAAAACTAAACCTTTCTGAAAAAACAGAAACTAAACAAAACTAGCAAACACACTTTGAAAACTAACAAAAACTAAACTGAAATGAAAATTGAAAAGTCAAAACTAAAATACCACTGCTTTCTTCCTCTGGAGAAGAAACAACAAGGACGCAGCGTGGGACAGTGTAATAAGTATTTTATTGCATTTTATAATGCCATTGTCAATAATTAGTACAGATTACATGCAACTAGACCTACTGTACAGTTTTTTTATTGTCTGCATGGACAGACACAAGAAGATTCAGGTTACAAATACACAGATATATGTGTGTGTTTTTATACAGCATGAAGGAAAGGGCAGTGACTGGCATTACATGGCTACCCGGGGTGGAGGGTCAGAGGGCTGGGCTCCACTGTCTGTCTAAAGCCACCGCCCAGTCCCTGTCCCCGCCTCGTCCTCGGGTCACACTTTCAAATAACAAGAAACAGAACAAAAAAACCAAAGGATAAAGAGAGGTAAACAGGTAAACTGAAACTAAGAAACAATACAGAGAGTCACTGCTGAAAATGTACACACATTCCTTAGGTTTAACCAGAGGAGCGCTGAAGTGGTAGTTCCATCGGATTCTGGCTGTCTCTACTTGATAATACCGTCAGGCTCCACTTTGAGAGTCCCTCACCCCTCACATGACACCTCAGAACTGTCCAATCACAAGTCAGGATTTGGGCTCCCCGTGTCCTTTGAGTCAGTCACCAGCCAATAGGACGCAGGCCGGCCCTACAACACCATTACGTGGATGTATACGAGAGATAACAGCTAAAGGTGATCAGTGAAGTCGATGGAGACTTTTGGAAGTAGCTTGGTTTTTGTTTGGTTAAGGTTGTGGCATTGGTTTGGTTACAGTTTGGTTACAGTTCAGGAGTTTGGACTGGTTGCTTTCAATGCCTTTGGTAGTCAGAGGATGAGCTGCATCTCTGAGAGCCATTCCACATTTTGGTATTGAGACTACGCGAGAGGAGGAGTATCAAAAATGCAACAGTGTCGGGCTTTGATCGGCCTCTGTGGGACTGGGAGATGAGGTTGGCGACTGGTCACCACCAGCCAGGTGTGTGTGACTCAGTGACACCCCCACGGCGCCTGCAGATGATTGACAGCTCTGCGGGTCGGAGTTCAGCACAGGAATGACAGGGGTCAGGGGTCAGAGGGAGGGGTCACAGGGAGCTGGGACACATATTGGCACCTGAGAGGACCAACAGCAATATCTTTCTAGAGCTCCGCGTTGTTGTTTCTTTTTTAAAGCAAGAGAGGGGCTACATATTCTTACATTTTTTTCTCTTTTTCTTTTCAGAGGTTTTGGTCCTGTCTTTGAGAAAAAAGTCCTTCTGAGGTATCAATACATAATGAAGTAACTTTTTAGTTTGTTTTCCATTTGTTTTTTTTCTTTCCTTAAAAATGCATAAATGCAGTACAGAGACAAAAAAGTATCAAAATAGACCTAGCTAAGATAAATATACAAACAGGTGTTACCTAAACCACTGATCTAACTTTTATTCTTTTAATTTTTTTTTTTTAGAGATAATACACTTAAAAAATCAGCGTCCCAGACGTTTTATGAAGAACTGAAAAAAATGGAAACAAAAACAAAACTAATAAACCGAGATACCTGCAGCACTTAATATGATAAATACATATACTTCAGCATTAGCAGTACAGTATAGGAATCAGAGCTGAAAGCTTTACAATAGCTAAACAGGTGCAAAAGAAAAAAAAAAAAAATCAAAAAGGGAAAGAATGCCCCGGAGAGATAAGTCAAGCATTAATATACAAGAATACATCATGTTATGCCAAAGCTGGAGAAAGAACAGAAGTGTTACATGGCGACCTGTGAACAATCTACATCTTTATAAAACAGCTTTGTTTACAGGTGTACCTTAAAGCACAAGTCAGAGATCATCTATGTACTGTATGCAGCAGTTCCTCTTGGTTTGGATATTACTAGTAGTAGTGATGAGTTTCATTGAGTGTGTGTTAGTCCTCTCGGCGTCTCGTGTTTTGGCGAAGCGGGTGCTGCTGTGTTGTTGTGGGTCTTTGGATATCTGGATGGTCAGAGCCTCCTGTTGCACTAACCCATAGCCCTGCTTCTATTATACCCCTGTGTGTGTGCGTGTGTGAGTGGCACTGATATATTCTGTCCATCATCACCCAAACCGACAGCCAGCTCCCTGCAACGCCGCCATTAACAACCAGCTATCATGAATATGCACACGTACAGTCACAGTTGAGAGGCTGTTCACAGAGCTCAGTGCTAATTGGGTGCAGGAATATGGTCAGTTTCTTTTTTAACACAGCTGATAGAAAACTTTTCATATATAGTGAGCACTTCACAACACACTTTGAGACGTAGAGAGTGCTTTAGATGTGGTTTAAGGAGAGGTAGTCATTTTTAAATCCATGGAAAGTGAAACGTCTCTATGTTTTTGGGCTCGAGCGGATGTGTTAGGGAGTCCGGATCACCTTTTTTTTTTCTTTTTTTTCTTGTCAGTCATACAGTAAGTGTAACAACAATTTTGGCATTCCTTATTATCATCGAGGAAGAATGGAGGAAAAAAAATAATATTTCCGAGAGTTCAGTCTCCCATTGGCTATGTGTTGAACCGTTTTTTTGAAAAGGAGGTAGTGTTATTTTTGGTTTTTATCTCGTTTCTATCTGCCACTTTGTACTTTGTTAGAAATCAGTCTCTAATGTGACAGGAAACAGTCCTGTTTGAACACAAAGTCATCAGAAAGGTTCTTTCATTAAATAAGAAAAATCGTCTGAAGTGCAAGAGATAGTTTGACAAAAGAGTATGAAAATATGAACCCAACTTTCAATTAGTCCCTTGGTTGTTTTCCTCTTACGTTGGTATTATTTTTTTTAGTTGTTCCCTCTTTATTGTAATATATATGTTTTTTTGGAATAACTCCTCCCTGTCCAAAGATGTGACTTTTGTAACCACATTACAGTACACTTCCTCTTCCTGCGAATACAGATCAAGAGGTTTTGTTCCCTAGATTGAAAAACTCCAAATGTTTGTTACGACAGCACCAGAACAAGTATCCTGTAAAAGTGTTCAAATGCCTCACGAGTGCCTCGTCTTCAGGGCCAGTCCTATAGGATTGTGTTTGGAACACAGTTTAGCCTGAGCGTGGGAGAGACAGGGTTTCACCTCTAAGTGCTTTTCTCTTTCTTTTTGTTTTTCCAGAGGAACTGTGCGAGGTTTGTTAATACTACTTTTTTTTTTGGCCTCATACCTAATGTGAGTCATTCGTAACCGCTTATCATGTAAAAGCTTTTTTGATGTCTCCAAATCCTAGTTTTGCTTCACACACTTTGGTTTTCGGAATGGTCAGCACTGTAAGTCATGTATAATTTCAACACAATACTTATATGAATACAATAATAAGAATTCAAACTCCTGGTTTGTTGTCTTTTGGCCAATTCTTTAAGAAGAAAAAGGAAACTCAAAAAGGGCAAAATAAAACTACAGGGTTTTTGGTTTTCTACATATTTCTTTGGTTACCTGTAACAAAAATAAAATGGGAATAAGCAGATAATAGATTAAAATAAATGTTAAATTTGGTATGGCACTGTAGAGAAAAAAGTAATGCTTTTATGCTCACGGAAAACAAACAAAAAAATAAATCTCACGTGCTATTCCTTTAACACAAACTCACACAGTGAATTGCAGATAGCTTCTACACAGTAACTATTACAACCATAGAGCTTTGAATCGAAGCTGAGCAGAGTTGCCACATTTGGTGTCCCACGGAAAGAATTCCCCCTTATTTGTTTATCAATTTGGACACAGTTCCAGGCAGAACCTTTGTGGGATGAGGTATTCTCTGACTGCAGTAATAATATATATATTTTTTTAAAGCATTACTGATATTTCTCAACTAAATACACAACCAAAAAAAAAAAGTGAATGAGAGAATTTTAAAAACAAAAGATTCAGCTGTTAAATAATCTGTCTGGATAATGGCAACTTTAAGTGCTATTTCCAAATTTCTTGCCTGCTACACATTGGGACAGAAAGGGAGAGGGGCGGGAGTGGGGGTCGGGTATCACAAGTTGGGACAATACTGCGCTTTCTTTCTTTTTTTTCTTGCCAATACTCATTTGGAATGGTGTGAACAGCCAGAGTAAATCAAACAATTTACAATACAAAAACAAAAAACAGCATCCTTAGAAAAGGTACGTCGAAACAGAACGCCACCGTGGAAATATTGATCCTCAAAAATAAACAATGATAATAACATCAAATAAAAAAAAAGGAAATGACAAAAGCTACCACACATTTTTTTTCTTGTTATACTCCATAATCATGAACAGTTTTCTTTTTTAGTCACAATATTTCTGTAGACGCTTCCTCCCTCGTTTCTCTTTGCTTCCCCTCTTTTCTTCTCAAAGTGTTCCTAGCTCGTCGCTCCGTCTGCAGACGGAGGAGAGGAGAAGGACAGCACCAAATGGTCCTATTCCTGCAGTCTTTTCGGGATGGGGATGGGAAGGGATGGAGGTGGAGGTGGGGGTAGGAAAATGTCTTTTTTTTCTCACTTAGAAGCAAAGAGTTTTAAAAGATGTTCGTCACTAAGTGTCTTGCTGGGGGGCAGAAGTTTGGGCAGGGACCAGGGCCGCAGCCGTGGAGTTCACACGCCAACGTGGAGATCTGCACAAGTGTTGGAGCGCTGCTGAGCTTTGAAAGCGCTCGTCCTTCCTTCCTTCCCGCCTTGAAGCCCGACAGTTTCATTTCAATCAAATCAAAGAAAATGAAAAAGCAAGTGATTGACTCAAAGAGGGGGAAGAAGGAGAGGTCTGCACAGCCCCTGGTGACTGCTCCAAATCTATATACACATGATCCTGTGTGTGTGTGTGTGTGTCTTTCTCTTTCGAACACAAACACACGTGTGTGTCTTCTCAGCTGAGATAAAACGGCTAGCCAGGCAGCCCGAGAAAACAGCGAGGAGGGCGTATGCAGAGTGGTCGGGCAAGGAGGAGAGAGTGTGTCCAAACCTCTAAGGGTCTCTACACAGAGGCTGATTTGACCAGGGGAGGATGATGAGACATGGTGAATGTGTGTGTGTGAGTGTGTGTGTGTGTGTGTGTGTGCGTGTGTCTGCATTGAGTGGTGTTACACCTCTGAGCCAAGTGTTGGAAAAGAAACACATGGATGTAAAGCAGTGCTCCACAGTTTAGTTTTTGCGTCTGAAAGGTCATCTAACCCTGTTTGGAGTTTCTCAATGTCGTCCTTGGTTGCTTGCATTTTCTTAAAAACAAAAAAAAAAAACATTCTCTTTTTTTTTCTCTCTTTTCTCTTAAGTGTACTGTAGCTATCTTTTTCCTCTTCAAGCTGACGAGAGGGCTCAAGGGATTGATCTCGCTATGTCTCGTCCCTCTGGTCCGTCTGGGATCGGTCCTACTCCAGCTCCTCGGTGGGGAGATCCTCCTCCAGGTCGCGGTCGTCGCTCTGCATTGCCAGGCTGTGTGTGACGCCGGCCAGGAGGGATACTGACCGACTGTCCTCCTCCAGGTCAGTGGGCTCCTCCTTCACATGCACCTGGTGGCTGGAGGGGAGGGCGAACAGCTGTTAGCGGGGCGAGGGGTCCAGTTTTAAAGGCAGACGCCAATGGGTCCTTTTCACAGCAGCCGTTTTGACATATCATAGCAGGGTGAACACAGGCGTAATTAATACAAATGACTATGGTCCCGTTCTATTTAGTGTGTCACAGCCACTCCAGTGAGCCAGCATGTACAATAGCAGGGCACCTGTGTTCACCCTGCTATGACATGTCAAAATGGTTGCTGTGAAAAGAGACTATAGCAGAATTTCTCATGCCAAATATTCAGAGTTAGTTGGTGAATGTAGAAAAAATAGTTGTCCTGTTACGTAAAATCCTCTCGCACTAAATTAAAACGATATCTTTCATCAGCCATTTTCTACGAAGATAATATTTATATCAGTATCAGTATTAGGGCTGCCCCCCTCTTAGTCAATTAGTTCACTAATCAGTCCTTTTGGTCTTAGTCGACTAAGACATCTTTCTTCAATTAGTTGTTTTTTTCATGCTTTTTCATGCTCAATGATTTATCTCCAAGAAACTTATGAGCACATCTCTGGTAAAACACAAGATTTAAAGAGGTGTTTTTTTTGTGACTCTTTGCGGAGAAACACAGTTTTACAGGTCTGTTGATTGAATCAATGATGAAAAGTCAGCTTTTTCAAAACCAACATGGCTCAGTTCAACATTTTGTTTCAAAACAAAACTCCTCATCTCTCCTCTGACAGGATTTTGACATCAGATGATTTGCTACCACTACACTTCATAGTGATGCCTGTTCAAACAGAGAGAGGCTGAAGTATCATCGGTCACTGGATGCCTCTGACTGCAGTAAATGCATAAAAATAAAAAAGTGTCCAGGTGCTAACATCTGTCTTCTGATCAAACTAAAAATCTGAATTTTAAAGAGAAAATTGTAGCTTTGTGTGGTACATTTCAATCCATTAGTTGACAAAAACGTACAAGTGTTCGTCGACTAATAATTTCTTTGGTCGAGGACAGCCCTAATCACCATTATATAGATATATATTCTAATATATTATATAGCTAGACAACACTGACTCGCTGATAAACCTGCCACTATTAGTCTAATACACTGGTCCTACACCGTACACGTGTGAGAGTGTCGATGTGTACCTGTACTGGTGAGGGCTGAGCGTGGGGCTGCAGCTGCCGTTGCTGTTAACCTGCTCCACAGTGGAACTGACATCATCGTGGCCCACATGCAGCATGTTGAGGCTGGCCGCAGACGGGGACACCAGGGAGGGGCTGTTCAGCAGGTGAAGACTGCTCTCTGCCAGAGCCGCCTGCACACAAACACACACACACACACACACAGATGTCGAGTTACTTTAAATCCAAACAAAACCTGCTGGCTATACCGCGTGCCAAATGTAAAACCAAAGGTGACTATTCTTTTATAGCACCCAGACTGTGGAACAATCTCCCCCCTCACGTTAGATCTGCTGAGTCTGTTGACTGTTTCAAAAACATCTAAAAAACAATTTCTTTAAAGGTCCAGTGTGTAGGATCTGGTGTTATCTAGTGGTGAGGTGAGGAGATTGCAACCAACTGAACCCTCTCCCGTGTGCCAAACGTGTTGGAGAGCTACGATGGCCGATGCGAAAACGCGAATTGCCCTCTCTATAGCCATTTGGGGCAGATCCAATGCGTAGAGTGTGTGCGCATGTGAGTGAGGTGAGTGGTGAAGCAAGAGCGGCGGCGACGGCAGCGAGTAACATTATTTAGCAGGAAGAGTTAACAGTGTTTGGTTTGTCCGTTCTGGGCTACTGTAGAAACATGGTGGAGCAACATGGCGATCTCCGTAGAGAGGACCCGCTCCCAATGTGGATATGAAGGGCTCATTCAAAGCTAATGAAAACACAACAACTCTTATTTTAAGGTGATTATACACTAATGAAAACATACTTATTAATATTATATTCCATTTATGCCAATAGATCCCCCTAATTGTTACACACTGGTCCTTTAAGTTGACCTCAATAATGTCCTATAAGTCCTCATAAGGGTTTATGTGTGTGATAACTTGTTGCTGTATCCTTTCAGCGTTTTTAAGTGCATTGCGCTGGATGTATTTATAATTACTATTTGTTCTTGAATGCGCTCTGCGCTTGCTATTATATTTTTTTGTACTGATGTTATTGTAAAGCACTTTGTCTATATAAATATAGTTTTACTTACATACTAAATAGAAGCTGGGTTACAGTTTAAAAAAAAAAAAAAATGATTCATCAAATTAGAAGAAGCTAAATGATAATGGCAAAAGGGGTAAGTGACATAATAAAAGGCTGTCTGGAAATGATCCATCCACCACAACCACCGCATGTGTTGAAACATCCAACTCTTACTTATAAATTTAAACTGTAATGATCAAAATGTGTTTGTAAGTTGACACTCAGTATAATAAATGGTCACAGCCACGATGAATGATGGATTTCTTTATGCACTGATGAGAGCTCTTCCATATGGAGCACATTTGAATCCACTAACTTGCAAGTGAACTTGACAAGCCACTAGGGGGCACTTATATACAGTGCTTTTCCCCCCATCATGCCTTGTGCTTGTGCGTTTAAGTCCCTGTCATAAGTGTGTGTGTGTTGAAAGTCTCAACAGGAACGTTAAGCGAGACTGATCCACAACTTAAACGCGCACGCGAACGCGGCGAAACATCAAATGTCTGCAGAAGAGAAAACAACTGAACCAACAGGGGCAGCTTCTGTCAGAGCTCCAACCGCTCACATCCAGCTGTTTGCAGATGAAACAGGTTGGACGCTGTAGCTGAGAGACTCACCCCACCTCCCCTCTCACACGGGGGAAGAAAAAAGACAAAAGGAGGGGAATTCTCACTGGCTCAGAGATGGATTTTCTGGGACAGGCGATAATTTTATGCGGTAACCTTAATTGACAACTACTTGACGCTATAAATCATCTCAGTGGCAAAAATTGCGTGTGCGTGTGGGCTCGGTGTGTGTGTAGGAGTGAAGAGATGGGGTGGCGCATGTGTGAGAAAGTGAGGTGGGAGGTGAGTGTTGGTGCGGGAGGAGGAGGGAGGTGGTGTGTGAGCGTCGTTAGGGAATCTGCTAATTATAAGAGGGAATTGATATTAGTGCCCTTGATTGCGATTGGCTGCTACTGTGTGTGTGTGAGTGTGAGGGAGATAGAGAGGAATGGGGGGGGAGGAGAGGGCTTTCCTTACCTGGTAGCTGGCGTTTAGGGATCCAAAGCCCAGGCCTGAAATCATGTTTTTCACCAGAGTGGGACTTCTGCACACACACAAAGAGAGAGAGAGGAGTGAGAATCACAGATTGAGCGCACATGTGAAAAGATGTCACCGCCACCAAAGCACTCCGACAGATCTCACAAATATGTTTGTTACAAGTAGAAACATACACAGACTGTAAACAGATGCTAAAACACACACACACACACATATGAAAGTGTGTGATATCTGGCGTGCAGGTGCGTGTGTGTGTAATTATCCCTGGTTTCTCTGGCGGTTGCAGAGAACATCTGTTTACATACGCTAACAAGGTTTTTTTTCCTCTCCTGCATCTCAAACAGCTGCTTACTAATGGTGTCGACAAACAGAGAAAAACACACACACATACAGTAAAGTGCGTACACGATAAGCCGGCAGACCTTTTTATTTTTTTATAGATCTGATTGCTGAGTTGGCCTCTTGGTAATAATAGAGCGTCCACTTAGGTAATCATAGTGCCAGCACCCATAAGCTCACACTCACATCAACCTCAAGAAAACAAAATGTGTGTGATGCAGTGTGTGTGTGTGTGTGTGTGTGTGTGTGCTTACCCGGTCATCTTTGGTGGTCTCCTCTTTTGGTATTCAACTTCATCCACAGTCCACACGGCCCCCTTCACGTTCTCAACGCGAACAAAACACTTGTGCAGACTCAGGTTGTGGCGCACAGCATTCTGGGAAAAGGGAGAGAGAGAAAAGAGGAAGAGATTTAACACGACTGAAGATTAACAAGTCCTTAGCACGGGTATTTTATTCTCCGTTGTTGTCTGTGTCACCAGTACCAGTTTCTCCTATTGGAAGTAGTTTTCGGTTAGTTTTGGGGCTTCACTGTAAGCATTTCATTTATTGTCAATAAGTTGTTATTTTTGTTGAACCTCTGTTGTCCTTGTTTCTCTTTCCCTGGGTTTCCTCATTTTTCAAAAATCCTGACTTTGACTATTAATGGTCTTTTTTTGTCTACATTTTTATGTAGACAAATATTAAAAAAAAAATAATAATACATCCACAGAGCCTTTAGAAAGGTACCGAATAAAAGTATGTGGCTTTTCCTGAAAAAAATGATCATGATTGTGAATTAATCATTTAAAAAACTCTGGCAAGTCCAAAATTAATGTTTTGTTTATCTCTTTATCTAAAACCAGGCTGGTATCTCTGTGTCGTCAGTTAATGTGGAAAAAAACAGGTAAATGGCTTAGATTGATGGTAAGTGTCTGGCAACGACTTGTTGGGAAGTTAATGCAATGGAACGGGGGAAGTAGAAGAATGTGACATCACATACTATGCACTACATACTCAATAGGTATAGTTCAACATACTTTTGTGTGAATAAACAGCAGTATCTATCTTTTCGGACGCACTGAGCAGTAATTTACATCTTCAATTCCTGAGAGCCTCCTTGCCGGTTGGAGACGTGTAACCATGGTAACCCGTGCCAACCTCATGTGACCAAAACGACGGTTTGTGAGAATCAAAGTCTGAATTAATTTAAAATATATATTAACCCCAGCAAAGTGAAATCTTATATTTACAGTTAAATTTAAGCGTTATTGATGTTACAGAGCTGTCGAACGTTGTCGTCACTACCGCATTGCATTGTGGGATATTTATGCCACCGTAGTGTCCAACGTTGCATACTGCAATATTTCACTGGAAATAGTATGTAATTTGCGTACTATTGGTTTCAGACTAAGGTGTCGGACATACTAAAATATCTCACATACTCTTTTAGCGTACTAAATAGTAGTAAGTATGGAATTTTGGACGCAACCCTAGTGGCTGAATGTTATCAATGTTATCAATTGTGCCTTCTATAAAAGTGTTAATCTAAACATTTCAAAGTTGTACTGTTAGATGCTCGTCCAAAGTATGTCCGTACCAAATTTCAAGACTTTTGACTAAACAGAACAAATATTGTGGTATTTTTTCTTTATCGTACTTAATATAGTCTTTGGGCACAAACACATGACTCTCATAATATTCCAGCGGGAAATGTGTCCTTGAAGAGAAACTCAACACCAGCTGAAATCGTTATTTTTGCTCCCAGTTCTCACTTGGCTGGAGGTAGAAACACTCACTCAGGGTGTGTTCATTGCAAACAATGCTTTCCAGCTCGGTGTTATGTTGCCTTTTAAGTAATGCAACCTTTTTTTACCCATCACTTTATACACACACATACTGTAGCTCCATGTACAGTGCTAATACAGTGCAGCGGTTCTCTAGTAGCGCTATTTTATCTCAGAATTTTTCTAATCAGTCACCATCAGCACACACACACACACAGAAACACACACACACATACAGGCACTCAGACAGGCGGGCACACCGCTATCTCCGTCTCACCCCCCCAGGGACAGGCCTCCCTTTTCATCTGCTATTTGTAGTTTGTTCATGCCCAATTTCATTACCAATTTTAATTCGTCTATAATTAAATCCTGCATATTCTCTCTGACACGTTGTTCTAAGCCGAGAGGGAGGGACAGGCCAGGCATGCATCACTCCTCGGCGTAATTACACACACGCACACACACACACACACACACACACACACACACACACGTAATTACACAAGCCATAATCAGCGGAGGAACCCTTTCTCCCCCGCATCCCCTCAACCCCCGAGCCGTGATGCTAAGTTTTGTAAATGAGTCTGACCCCAATCTGCGCCCGCCACCCTGACAGTGCAAACACACACACACACACAGATACACACATACACACACGCACAGATGCACACGCCAGACACCAGTGCTATTGCAGTGCTATTTGCATTCGTCTCCGTGATGAAAGCCTAATTCTCCCAGTTAAAACATTAGCAGTCATTTACAGTGGGTCACAGCACATGTGCCACTCATCTCCACTCCCTCCGGCTGGGAGGTGAGGGGGGAGGAGGGGGAGGGACGGGAGGGACGGGAGGCAGAAATTTGGGAAGAAAGAAGAAAAAAAAATCAAGAGACTAAATTTTAATTCAGGTGTTACTAGAAGCGTGGATGTCTTTATATTGTAAATGATTTGTAATCCGCCCGGTTGTGTTTCTGCTGCTGCCTGATGCATGCTGTGATACTCTACTTCCATATGATCCTAAATACTGTAGGAATATATAACATATATAATATAATAAACAAGCATTTCACTTGTGATGACTTTGCAATCAGATTTGTGTTAAACGGCGGTGGATGAAGTAAATATGACAAAAAAAATAGATTTTATATCTATTTATTTAACCTTGATTCAGTCCTCACCACCGAGCACCTGGTGCTGCTTTTACTGTAGCTTCTATTAGTGTAGTGTGTTTTTATGTAAGTGTGTTTTAATGTGTCCTGTCTGGATGTGTGTGTGTAATGTACCCTCTTTCATAGCAGTTTCATTTGTGAACCAAAGACAAATTTCTGCCTTTTGTGCGCAACAAAGTAGAAAATATAGTATTCTCTATTCTATTCTATTTACCACAAAATATATAACAAGTAAAAATTCAAATTTTACTTAAGTAAAAGTATGTATGTATTATTAGCAAAATGTACTTAAAGTATCTAAAGTAAAAGTACTCATAATGTAGAAAAAGGCCCCTGTGAGTGTTACTATTATATAATACATATATATTGGATAATTATTACTGATGCGTTAAGGTGTAAGCAGCGTTTTACTGTTGTAGTTGGTCAATATCGAGCAAATTTTAACTATTTCATATGCTGTTGGGTAGTTTAATCTATAACAATCATATTTTATAGGGCTGCAACTAACTATTATTGTCATTGTCGAATAATCTGTCGATTATTATTCGTTGTTTGGTTTATAAAATGGTGAAAAAGGTCGATCAGTGTTTCTCAAAGCCCAAGATGACGTACTCAAATGTCTTGTTTTGTCCACAACTCAAAGATATTCAGTTTACTGTCATAGAGGAGTAAAGAAACCAGAAAATATTCACATTTAAGAAGCTGGAATTAAAAAAATTGGGCTTTTTTAAAAAAAAAAAAAGACAATTTTGTACTTAAACCGATTATCAAAATAATTGTCGATTAATTTAATAGTTGACAACTAATCGATTAATCATTGCAGCACTAATATTTTTTTAAATCTGCAAAGTAATAAGTAATTAAAATTGTAAAATAACTGTAGTGGAGTACAATATTTAGTGCATAAAGTAGTATAAAATGGTACAAGTTACTTGAGTAAATGTACTTAGTTACATTCCACCACTGGAAATCAAAGTGAAGCATCTTATATAGAGTCTTGATTGCATTTTCTATTCTTAATCTAACCTAATTTACTTTAAACGTGGGACCAATTACCCCCAAAAAAGTGATTTATACTAGCTGCATCTGAAAAAAACAAACAGTGAAAAACAGATGTTTTTCTGGTGAGTTAAACAGAAAATAAAACCTCTTCTTTAAGGTCTCCATCATGCAGCACCTTCGAAATAACGCTCAACACTCATTTCTCCTCCTCTCTAAATCATCCCTTTCTTTCTCTCTCTCTCTTGTCTCATCCTCATTCTCTGTCTCTTTCCTTTCTATGATCAATGACTTCCATTCCCTGACACCGCTGCTCTCCTCATGAAATATAACGGCTTATTAAAGGACATACATCTCTACGGCCCTATTTGACTCGCTGAGCTGCTATATAAATACATAAGGCCATGCCGAGCTATATTTAAAGGTCTGCGGGGCCAACGGCACAGGAAGCAGACGCCAGACATTAATAGTTAAAATTCATAAAAGTCAGATGAGGAGGTAAAGATATTCCTGGCTGCCCCGTCTCTTAACCCTCTCCGCACCCCTCCATCATCCTCCCATCCCTCCCGCCTTGGTTTAGGGCTATTAGAGGAAAGGATGGGATCTCTTCTCACCCCTCCTCCCACTGTCTCCCTCACTCCTTTCTCTCACTTTCCCTCTCTGGAGGAACTGACACTCAAATTAGTGCGAGGTTTCTGTAGAAATGGGTCAGCACCTACAATGGAGGGATCAGGCCAGGTGTGTGTGAGAGAGAGATTCGATGTGTGTGATCATGAGAAGTGTGTGTGCGTGTCAGCTTTTTATGTGCATCTCTGTAATGAGGCTGTATAACGGCTAGATGTGGCTCCAGCGGGCTAAGTGGGGCCGACTCTCCATGTGCCACGTTGGAGGTGAGAGAGTTGTTTAGGGCTGAGAGGGAGCGAGACGGAGAAAGAGTGAGAGAACGAGGGCAGTAGGGAAGTGTCTCATAAAGGACAGAAAGAGCCAATAACTGTCAAATCCGTCATATCTTTAGGAGCTGAGCAAAGTCAGCTTTAAAACTTGTGTGCAGGCGTGTGTGTGTGTGTGTGTAACTGTACTTGTATCATAAGTGCTAAATTTAAGCCTTCAAAGTGAATCCATTTTCTGCAAAGTGAGGTCATTTTGGCGAATCTGAATGTTTCAAATAACACGGCAGAACCTGCCTACAAATGTTTTTGTCACTGTGGTCTCTGCTCGGGTCGGGGGCTTCATCAGGCGGCACAATTATTTTGCAGTCAATGACATCAGCTTTAATCAAGTCAGAGTTGTTTACCACATTTCAGTTGGAGTCTAAATATTTTTGCTTTGATTGAATCAGCTTTTAATCAGTCAGAGACGGAGTCGAAACTTTCATTTGCTAAATCTGGTGCTGCTCTTTTTCGCCATCATCTCATCCAGTGGTTCCCAACCTTTTTTCCAACAGGTACCCCTTTTCTATCATTGAGTAACCTGATGACCCCTGACTAAGGTACATATTTTATTGATATTTCCTATTATATTTGATGCATAACATTAACAGTAAAGAACAACTGAAAAAAATTTACAATTAACTAAAATAGTGAAAGCAATAACTGCAGGAAGTTTGTGTAAAACGAGCAATTTGTGTGAATTTTGAGCAGATTATTTCCTGTGAATATTGCATCAGAATTTTCCTGTTATTTTTAGGAACTTTAAATACAATTCTCTGTCTGTATTATGTATTTTTTTAATTTTTAACAATCATTTAATACACTTAATATGCTTATTTTTGACAAACTCAGTGTTTTCTTCTCCCTGATGCTTGGCCATTGTTCTTTTAGGTCTTTGGTTGTTTTAACTGCGTACTTTTCTAATGCAGAATGAGGCTGTTTAGCAGAGATGGAAGGATCTGTGACTATAACTCGTGTTCAGGTCTTCACCGTGCCCTTATCCTGTTTATATCTTAAATAATAATCCAAACTTTAAAAATAACATTTCATTTAGTTTTCTTCACAGAAATGAATGAAATGCTGATAAATAAGCAGACTGTATAGTTTTTTAAAGAGATTGTCTTACACCCCTTAAAATTAAGAAGGCCTCGTGACCCCCTGTGAGGCTTCGGCGACCCCTAGTGGGGGTCGGTACCCCCAGGTTGGGAACCAGTCATCTAAATTCCCAAAGATTTTATCAAGGTCGCCAAATAAACTAGCAGAATTTCTTCCATAGTCTTTTATTTAACATTTATATCTGCAGTTCACCTTTGAGCCACATGAAGGATCCTAAATGTTCGTATTGTTCTGATAATTGTAGTAAAACATTGAATCTAATATGAAAGGCTAGCGTACATTCTGTTTGTTTTACTGATGAGAAACGGGAGTCTGTTAACTCTGCCTAAATGCATTTATTTGGTCTCTTTTATAAAGTATTTAACATATATGTTTTCAATAACACATGTATAAAACGAAGGTGTGATTTATCAAACGTATATCTCTTAAAAATGGCTAGTTTACCTATTCAGGATAAGGTGATGCAGAAATGGCAGTAAAAATGGTCAGTAACGTCCATTTACGCACAAATTCTCTTTTCAGGTGATTTACAGATAAGGCCTATTGAATGAATTGGGTTGTGATGTTTTGTCATATTTAAAAAGTGGTTAGTTAAAACGTTAAAAAGTTAGTTAAAACACTAATCTAAATGACTCCAAACCAGTTTGCTAAATGGTCTGTTCTCCATCTTCCATCAGTTGAGTTCACGTTTAGTTTTTACATTTAGAACTTGCATTAGTGAGATCTAACCAATAGAAAGGGAGAGCGTGTATCTCATAAGCTGTTTACCTTCCATGTGGCTGTGTTTCTCCTGAAATAGGCAAACTTTCGTGTAAACCAGTTGTAGATCTCGTTGAGAGTCAACTGTCTGTCTGGGGACTCCAGAATGGCCTGCGGACGGGGAGAGGAGAAGACAACAGGGTTTAGAGAAGGAGAACACAGATGGAGAGAGGAGAGAGACACATGGTGAAACTGGATCGTTGGAGAGACTTACATGACGTATAAGAGAGGCGTAGGTGAAGGGAGGCCTGACATCAGCGTTCTTGTAGAACTCACAGTTCTGAGCCAGCTCTGAAAAACAGGCACGATGAGTGTTAAATGAGCTGATGAATGTACTGTGATACATGTAAAATGTATAAATAAATGGAAATAAACAGCCGACATAAATTCTCAGTGGTGTTTTAGATAAATAAATCCATATGCAGCAGTGTGTATTTAGATGTTTGATGTTATTCTCTATTCAAGTATTACATGTGGTGAGCACAATTTTGTAAAGATGCTACATTTATTCCTAGAAGCCAATCATATATTACTTACAATTTTACCATTTGAAGGCTTGTGAATGTGAATGAAGGTGATTTAATTCTGAGCCACATACTATAAAATATATTGCTTTGACACCTGGAATTAAAACTAAGGCTACGGTCATTTTCTGTTGAAAGAAAGCCAAGAGATGGCAGCAACTGCATCTTTCTTTGAGCCATGAATGAACCCGATTTATGAAGTAATACATTTCACTGCTCTTGCGGGGAAATTTGTGGGAAAAAAGCAACAAGTACTGTAAGAAAAAACTAAACACTGGATCAAAAAACATATTCAATCTGAGTCCATTATAAATCAATAATTAGATTATACCGTAAAAAGGCCGGTACTGGGTGAGTGTGTGTTTCAGTCTACCTGAGGCGATGGGGGTGCAGTACTTGTCGGAGTTGCGCCTACGTATGGGCCCAACGCCGTGCGAGTGGGAGTGGGAGTGTGTGTGCAGGCTGGAGGAGCTGATGACGGAGGGGCCCTGGCGCAGTGGGGTGATGGGGGTGGCAGCTGAGGTGGGGGGGTGAGGAAGACCCTCTGGGTAGAGGTCGCTGTCCCGCTTTAACAGAGAGCCACTGGAAGCCAGGTTCAGCTACAGAGAGAGGCGGAGATACAGACACATTATAATTCAGCTTCAGCCAAGGAGATGTCATAGTTTCTCTACATATTAAATCAACTGGAAAAGTTTAAATTCTTCACTTTAAATAGCTTTTCTTTTCACATACACATGTAATTTCATGTAGTAAAATATCCTATAGTATACCTATATAACTTACTGTACCTCGGTTCAATAGTGTCTAGTGATGTTTACAGTGTGAATCCATTTATATCATGGAGTCTGATGCAATCCTGAACAGGTGAGGAACGTTACTTTAGACCGATTAATCGATTAGTTCTCAACTATCAAATTAATCGGCAACTATTTTGATAATCGATTAATCGGTTTGAGCAATTTTTTTAAGAAGAAAAAGTCTAAATTCTCCTAGAAATGTCCTTATTTCTTTACTCCTACAAGACATCTGAGGACGTCATCTTGGGCTTTGGGAAACACTGATTATCACCATTTTCGGACTTTTTATTGACCAAACAATTAATTAATCAACAAAGAAATTGATCGTTAGTTGCAGCCCTAGTTTACTTTATAAATAAAACGGGGTAAACTAACTTTATCTTGGCTTATTCTTTATTAATATAGAAATGAATAGTTTCTTTACTGAGGGTGGAGAATGATTTTAGTGCAGGGACATAAAATGGACTTTCTGTACGACTAATGTTTCTTTCATGTTTACTTTAATGCGTCACCATCTGCTGACTGAGTGCTGCTGCTGTTTACAGAGAAGCATCAGGATCAGGATGAGGATCAGGGTCAGTCAGGTAATATCAATGTATTAGACAATGCTTTGCATTCAAGCTGCAACGATTATTCGGTTAGTAGTCAACTATTAAATTCGCCAACTATTTTGATAATCAATTAATCAGTTTAAGTCATTTTTTAGGAAAAAAAAAAGTAAAAATTCTCTGATTCCAGCTTCTTCAATGTGAATATTTTCTGGTTTCTTTACTCCTCTATGACAGTAAACTGAATATCTTTGAGTTGTGGACAAAACAAGACATTTGAGGACGTCATCTTGGGCTTTAGGAAACACTGATCAACATTTTTCACCGTTTTCTGACATTTTATAAACCAAACAACTAGTCGATTAATTGAGAAAATAACTAACAGATGAATCGACAGTGAAGATAATCGTTAGTTGCTGCCCTAATTCTCTTCCAGCAAAGTATTTCTAAACAGTTTTGCCTGCTAGTTGTGTAAGAATAATAAGGTTGTATCTCAGTAAATTTAAATCATTTAACCCATAGGGTGCTATATCTAGGAAGTGCTACTAATGTTAAGTCACATTACATAAAAAAATAAAGTCCCCAACACTCCCTGTGAATATGTATCCCTACCATTTACCAAATGCATTCTGGCGCAGAACCACACACACACACACTCGCACACACTGAACATGCACATATACTGTATTTATACACACACAGCGCTGGCTGCAATTAACCCTGCGTTTACAAATACAAAACCACACGACAGCATGTTTGTAAGAAGGGAACACACACATGCACTCTGCGGTGGCAAAGTCTTCACGGACCAACACGGCCCAATTAGGCAGAGCCTTGCACACACACATACAGTACACACAGAACCAGTACTCCCAGTCTCTCTGGGACAGCCGTTGCAGGGCTGCTAGTTTAGGACTAATTAAAACCACTGTGTTTATGTGTGTGTGTGTGTGTGTGTGTGTGTGTGTGTGTGTGTGTGTGTGTGTGTTTGTTGTCTATATGTATGTAAAATGTGTGAATCGCCCTTCTCTTTACTCTGCCCCCTCTCCGTACCATTTAAGTAGACTGGGAGGGGGCGGGGCTGTTTAACAGGTACTTCATTAACGCTGCAACCCTGCCACATCACCACGGCAACAGTCGAACCCTGTTAATTGAGGCCAAGCTTTGTTTCCATTCCTGACGCTCCTCCCCTGCCCCTCCTCCTCCAATCCCTGACCCCGAGGCTCGTCTCCGGTGGTGACAGAACACGCCTCTTCCTGATTTCCCATTAGATGTTAATAGCAGCTGATCCCCCAGCGATCAACGCATCATCCACACACACACAAACACACACTCTCACACACACACACACACATCGCCACTCGGCTGCACCCATTTATATCCCCTCAAATTAAGACACTCTACCTCTAATTGACAATTAATTTCAACATCTTCATATTTTAATAAGACTCCTCGTCAATCTGAATAATGAAATATTCATTAGATACCTAATAACAACCTCACCAACCAGTGTGGCCACACGCACACACATCACATCCCTTTTGTGGGCACACACTGAAAATACTGTGAGAGACCACTTTGGCTGTTCTCTCTCTCCCCCGACAAGCTGAGACATTGCAATTTTTCAAATGCTGAATCGAACACAAAACTGAAGTTCAATTCGGACACAGTTTGAATGTGTGAATAGCTGGAAATTTATGACTTTCTCTGTGGAATAAGAACATTATGGAAGTATAATTTTCTGGGAAATGAAATGCACAGTATCATGAGACGTTTAAGACAGAGAATGAGACACAGAAGGAAACAAGAAAGACAGAAAGTAATACCTATGATTTCTAAATAACACATTAACCATCACTGGTCAATAGGGGGCGTAGATACCAAGCTAGACAGAAAGAGAGGAATCCCAAGAAGGTTTAGGGATGAAGAAACTGCTCAATCAAGAGGAGTTTGTAGGTGAATAAGAGGAAAGATTTGGGGTTAGAAGAAAAGGTCATGTGACCTGGGTTTTAGTGTGTACTCACAGGTTGGTTAAAAGGCTTTGGCTCTGAGGGGCGCATGTGCAGGTGGGTCATCATGGCCTGGAGTCGCTCGCTTTCTTTCGCCAGCTGTGAAACACACACGAGGGCGGTTATCACCGTGCAAAACACTTTATCTCATTTCCTAACGCTTAGATTGATATAATGCGGTATTGACACAGAATTACAATTACAATTACACCTCGGGCAGAGAGATGAATATGAAAGTCAGCCGCCTCGGCACCCGGAGCTCTCTCACACTCTTACACTAGCCTGCAGACACACTCGTCCCCGTTTGACATTGTTAACCGCCGATTAATGGGCGCCGCCACAGCCTGTGGAAACGCTGCATCCTGCGTGTGTTTGTGCGTGAGTACAAGCGAACACACGTGTAGCCTCCAGAAACAACGGATCTACACTAAGATAACGGCATTAACATACTCACACACTGCAGAGATGTGCAAATATGAGACATTTAAACACAGTGCGTGTGTGTGTGTGTGTGTGTGTGTGTGCTGTTGGAGGGTAGAGTGGCGGGCTGCCTGTGGACTGCTGAGGGATGAAGTGACATGTCAGAGAGGGAGAGACGGCCGTCCTGATGTGATGTGACACCAGCTGCCTCTCTGTCACTTTGTGTTCCCTGGTGGTGGCTTCAGGGGCTCAGCTAAACGCTGTTTACCACCACCACCAAACACAATGCTAACCCTAATGCTGGACAGCACACACACACATACGCAGTGATGTGGACGGAGTGTTTTGGAAACTATGCCAAGATGTGTGTGAAGAGGCAGCCTTTGTATTTTCACTTTTCTTACGTACTGTTTGAGAACAACGTTTCACTTCTTGTCCAGTGTTGGTATTTTGCTTTTGCTGGAGCATTCAGATGTTTCAAGAGCATTGCGTGCATGAACCACTTTGAGAACAAGAGAGGCCATGCAGCCTGGTCCTCCGCTTTCTAGCTCATCTCTCTCTCTCTCTTTTCTCTCCCTCCTCCCCTCTCAGCCTCGCTCTCTCTTGCTGGTGACCAGAGCAGCTTTATAATTGGAGCAGCGATGGCAGCTTCCCTGCCGACTGCTCCTTTTAAATTACAAGCTCCACTGCTCTCCATAAACTCTGCCCTGCCTCAGACAAGTTACTGCCATTGACTGGCTGAAACGCTCCTCACGACTTTGTTTGTGAGCGGATGAAAATTAAGTGTGTGCATGTGACTGTAGCCGTGTTTCCATTCAATTGTCAAGCGAATTTTAAGCCAACTTTTGAAATGTCGCAAAAATAGAAATGCGAATTAGGCCTGTTACCATTATCTGGTTTGGAGCATGGATGTATTAAGAGAACTGGATACAGCATTGGAGGCGGGCTCCCGTTCATTCCTATGAAAGTTGCTCAGTGGCGCATGAAGCCAAAATGGATCGACTGCCGAGTGATAAATGCGATCTTCCGCATCCATTGGGCCCATAGAGCAGGCGCAGTAGCGTTTCCTTTAACTCCGCCTCCCAGCCCTCGGTCTGGGTCTCATTCACATGAACGGAGGAAGGGAAATAACTGTGGATTCGGCTATAAGTGCATTTTACAACTTTTAGGACCTAAAGATTTAAATAAGGGCTATCCAAGTGTTCGTACTGGGAAGTTGATTTACCTAAAAAAAAATGTTGTTACAGACGTCTCTTTCCCAATGTAAGTCTGTGGGAAAAAGTCTTTTTGGGCCCAATGGCATCACGTGAAGCCACGGAAGTTGTAGTACCATCGTTTGGCCACTACGAACACGTAGTGCGCATCAGGGCGCATCACCAACAGGGCGATGCGCCCTGAAGGGGTTTATTTCACAACAATGACCCGCTAGCTGTACATTATCCCGCTTATTACACAGCTACTTTCTTAAGAAATCAATAGTTTGACACAAAAACGGTCCGCCAGAGTCTGAGATCAGAAGTGCGTCCCTAGCAACGGTCTGTTATAAAGAAATAACAGACCGTAGAACGCCGTGATTGACCAATCAGAATCGATATTGAGAATATTCGGCAAAGGCATTTCCATAATCTAGTTAGAACATCAACTCTATTTTTGATAAAAGCAAAAACCACCTCAAGAGACCGTACATTTTTCTTTCGCAATTGAGTTTTATCTAATTTTGCCATTTCTATATGGAAACACTGCTACTTTGTGTGTGTGTGTGTGTGTGTGTGTGTGTGTGTGTGTGTGTGTGTGTGTGTGTGAGAGTGTGTGTGACTCACCTGTATCTCCAGTTGCTGAACCACCTGCATCTGGACTCGGCACTGAGCAGTGCTGCGGTCATCTAGGGCGTGCTCATTGTTCAAGTGCCTGGAAGTGAGGGGGAAATACAAGAGGGTAAATGGATATCTACAAATAAGAAGAGTTCAAACTGTGATTGTCCCGATTCAATGATAGTTTCTAAGTTACACTGAGGAACTATCATTGAATCGGGACAATCAGCCCGATTCAATGATAGTTTCTAAGTCACACTGAGGCAACACAGTCCTTGTTAAATCAATTCACAGGTCCCCAATAATGAAGTAACAAAACCCAGCTCTCTCAATTTTATTTAAACTGAGTTATGAGCTGTTTCAGCGCCATTAAAATAAATCATAATCTCGGAGGTTTATTTTGTCTAGTGGAGGACGCAGCAGCTGTGTTTTGTGTGTGTATACTTCATTGGTGCTCAGTGAGCCATGATCCAAGACAACCACCTGGATATGAGCTCATGTGTTATCGCACAAAGCCTTATCTTAAGACTTTCTGTTAGCTAAACTCCACTCCACATATTAACACTGGTGCGCATGACGTGTGTGTGCATGTGCATGTGTGTGTGTATGTGTGAATGGTGGCGCTGTTTGTTTCCTCCGATGTGGGAGGGACCCAGGACCTTCTGATCTTTCCCAGCCCACCCCTCCCTGTCTCCCTTCCTCCATCCCTTTCTCTCTGCTCTGTCATCGCCAAGGTTATCCACAGGTTGCTGCTGCCTAACTAGTGTGTGTGTGTGTGTGTCTGTGCGTGTGTGCTTGGGGTGACAGAGTGAGTTTTATCCAGTGGTATTAAGTTATAATCCGTAATTTTCACTTTTCTGACTTGTTTATTGTGAAATGTAAGGAAATATGTGTGTATGACTATTTGAGAAAGTGTGTGTGTGTCTTTAAGAAAGCAGAAAGTTAGGCAATATCAGGCGAAGACTTGAAATGAAACAAAAACAATGATGTCATGGCGTGGCTAATCCAGTCAGATAGACGGCTCAACACAAGTGCACGATAATAATAACAAAAACATGATCTCACCCCTCTCTCTCTCCTTCTCTCTTTCACTCTCTGTGAAGCTCACTCTCTCTCCCCCTCTTCCTCACTCACACTTCTGTCCACTCTCCCCTTCCCACTCGTCTTCTCCCGCTACTCCCCAAATGCCTATGATTCACGCTCATTCCAACCAAATCTGCCCCCAAAAAACCCTCCCCTCTCTCTATAGCCGGGCCATAAACAGTAGCAGGTTTTTTTTTTCTGGATGTGTCCCGACAATGAGGCTCTGTTTACTCCTCTGAGTGCTGGCAGACAAGGCTTTAACCCACATTACACCCAGCTCCACCGACCACAGCCAGAGTATTATACCAGAGGACGTGGAGGGAGGGGAGAAGAGAGGAGAAGAAAGGCCTGAAATAGTGGAGTGTCTCCCTCCTCTGTTCTTCTGCTCTACCCGTTTCCCTCCTGGGGCGATGACTAAGGCTGGCTGGAAGGGAGCGCGCTGTCGGACTGACGGCATTATCTGTCACTGCCGCTATTTTTTTCCACCTCCCTCTCTCTCTTACACACACACACACACACACACACACACACACACACTCTTTCACTCTATCTCTCTTTCTCCTTCCATCTGCCCCGGGGCTACGTGAAATGAGACACCAAACAACAGCTTTCCTCTCCAAACTTTCCCAGCCTGCCTGCACGCTTTGATCTGACTGTCCGATGGCATCACAATCACCACGCACACTTCTGTGATTATGTGTGCGTGTGTGTGTGAGTATTTCATCACCGCGGCTTATTAATATCTCAAATAGCTAAAAGTTCCACACCGATAATGAGTTTGTTTAGGGCTTCATTAAAGGCTTGTGAAGCCTTCGTTAGCAGCCATAGTGCCACGGGGAAGTCCGTGTGTGACAGAGGAGGAGGAGGGAGGTAGCAGAATGTCAAGGCCAGCGACGGCATCGGCGTCCCCAAGTGACTCAAAACTGCCGAATAACATGATGGAAGCAGAGAGGTTTGATGCCTTTAGTTTTGTTGTGGAAACAAAAAGATGTGCATGCGGATGAGCTAATTAAGAATTGTTTTCTATTCAAGCAAAATGTCTGACTCTTAAGACGAAAAGCAAACAAAACAAAAACACCAACCAAATGATATAAAGACTTAGTGACAAATACTAAAACAGGAACAAAGAGGAAGAGGAAAGTGTTGCAGGAGGAGGAGCCCAAAGAATTCCTCGAAAAACAGAGAATTTGTTCACATGTTGAGTTATGTACCTGCGTGTGTGTGTGTGTGTGTGTGTGTGAATGTGCCTCAGAGCAAATGTGATGTAACAGATTGCAACTGATGAATTAGTAGAGAGCCGATGAGAAACACCAGTGATGTACGTGACTGACACTCGGCATTTAACACAAACTGTAGCTTCACTTTTCTCTGCTTCAGCTTTTGTTCCTACTAGTAGTCTGAATAAAAGAATATGTCTTTTTCCTATAATGCTGCTAGGTGCTAGCGTTGTTGAGCCTTTTTAAAAACAGGTTACCAATTTGTTACCAATTAGTGATAACGTGAAAGGAAGTTTTGATGTGGTCTTGAAACTGGTTTGTGGTCAATGAGAGTGTGACTGTAACATCTTGTGTTTGCAGCCAAGACGGTTTACACATTGGCAGCTGAAATTGAAAACAATGCTGGAGGAAGAAGATTTTGCTGATCTCTATCTGTTTGATGTTTTGAAAATAAAGAACTTGGACAAAAGTCAGAAGTCTGGAAATATTGTCCTTCTCCATGGCAACACATCCAAGAGTCCTTGAAGCCGAAAACGGACACTTTAACGGGTGGTGGCTGGTCAAAACAGACCCCTCTAGCACCGTTGTCTTTTTCCAACTGCAGAAACTTAAATTACTTTGAAGTATCAAATGCTAATATTTGTCTTTCATTGTGTAGTGTATTATTTATTACCTGACCCGCCAGAGGGTTTGTTACACAGAACCATCTGAGAAGCCGTCATTGGAAACCGTTTGGAAAAAGGCACGCACTTTCAAAATAATACTTGGCAGGTGTCTATCAAACTTTTGCCAGGAGGGAGAAGAGCGAAAACATCGCCTTCAGTGCCGTTCTTCCAATGAGGTGTGACGGCCTTTGTTTACTCTGTGCTGTATCAGTAACTTGCCTGTGTTGTGTTCAAGGTGTCAGAGGAGCCTGATTTGAGTCCCTAAGTCAGATCTGGAGCACCTGGGTCCAGCGCTCCGCAGGATAAAAAAGGCCCAAGCTTCCAGTGTGGCGCTCTCTTCCCTGCCAGCTGCCTGCAACCCCTTTTGCTTTGCTACGCTTTTGTTATCCTTTTTACTCTACAACACCTCACACTACATTATCCAAGCACACTGACTAATGTACTCCATAACTGAATTCAAGCCTTTATATTCTTTGTTATAATAAATCATTTAAATGTTTGGGCATTTTGTGTCCGTTCTTGTTTTTGTCATCCCCCCCGGGCCGGGTGATGACGGCAGGAATACCCTCCAATTCTGATATAACTGATGCTATTGCAGCATCTACTCTAACCTCTTCAGTAGCCGCCGTTGTTGTTTAGAATGAACAGTCGCCTTTCTGTGCAGCCAGTAGCTCCTCACAGGACGCTAATTGGTGTGTGATCGGACTTACTGGAACGCATTACTGGAAGCCTGACAAGATGAATTTTCATGTGTTATGTGATCAGGAGATTCTGATATCTGATCCTGAGATTCTCATGTGATCTCGTGACATCGTGAGAATCCAGCAGCTGAGGAAGCTAACATCATATCCATCTGTAACCCCAACCTATGCATCATATTTCATTTTTTTTGGGTGGTTGTTTAACTTACTTGATGAACTGTCCCATGTCCTCACACAGTGCTTCACAGCCAGGCCACTTGCACTCTCCATGGCCGTAGAGAGGATGGGAGCCGGCGTGCTCCTCGTGACTGTGGGGGGGGGGGGGGTGGAGAAAAGTACAGAAAGAGTGAGGAAGTAAAACATTTTTCATGTGTTGTTATGTACATAAAATATACAGCAATTACTTCCTCAGAATAAGAAGTAAAGCCTTAATATGCCACACACTCTCACAAAACACATGCAAAACTAACTGTAGCAGCAGAAGCATCAATAGAGCCATCTGAGTCTGGTTAGCAGTCATTAGTTTGTACAGTTCACGAAGCCAAGTGCACAGAGAGGAGGATAGAGCAGAGTGGGGTCAGTTACAGAAGCCAGGCAAATGAGGGAACTGGTCCAGGAAGCTCAGAGGCACATTCTTCAGTCCATGACCTGTCTCTCTCTCTGTCCTTGGCGTGTGTGTTGTGTGCATGTGTGTGTTAGTGTTGGTGTGTGTTCTTATGTTTCAGGAGTTGACACAGAGTCGGCACAGGACCAACCAGCCATGACTGATTGGCGGCGGCTGCCGTCATGTGCTGGTTGTTCTTTTGTGGTGAGCTTACGTGTGCGTGCACGTGTGTGTTTTTCTGTGTGCATATTTATGAGCGTTTTGTGTATTTGTATGTGTATGTGTGGTGATGAAATACCGGGCCAGGTTTGGTTTAGGCCCAGGGTAAATAACTGTGACCGTGAATGTATCTGTGCATGTATGTGTGTGTGTGTGTGTGTGGCAGGTCCAGTAGCAGATGTGGTTCAGACCTGGACCTTCGCCGGCGACTGCTGTCTCCACATATATTTACATGACTGTGTGTGTGTGTGTGTGTGGGTGTGCACGTGTGTGTGGGGACTGGGATGGGGATTCTCCCAAATCAACATCAGAAGGTTGTCTAACAAAAACCATTTGTCTCGCAGATGGAAACATGTCTCTCTCCCTCTCCCTTTGCTTCTTCGCCTCTTCCTGATCATATGTGCTGGCTGAGGTTGGAGCTTGTGTGTGTGTGTGTGTGTGTATGTGTGTGTGTGCTGGCTGTGGTTGAGTCAACTCAGAAGCAGCTCAGACAGCAGACATGACAAACTGCTGGCAACCACATTCTCCTCCACATCAGCCATGCATTAGCTTAGCAGGCTAACACACTAATGCTACCCTCTTCATGTCTACTTAAAGCCAACTCTGCTGGGCTACCAGCAGCACACTGCAGCTGTAGTAGGACATATTTGATATACTAATAGAAGCTCTTTTAATTGATACTTGCACACGCACCCTGATCCCCTTCCAAAATTAGGTCAGAGGTCAAGGACAGACCACCCTCCAGTAGTGTGTCTTTCTGTCTTCGTCTTGTCCTCTCATGTTTGTGTATGTGTGAGTGTGGATGTGCTACTCACTGGCTGCTGGGGAGTTGGCCGCCTTTGGTGTAAAGGGGGACATGGTCATCTCCGCTGTCTGCCTTGGTGAAGGAGGATATCCACTCAAACAGTCTGGCTCTTAAAGACGGAGACAAGCCCATTAGCAGCCAATACAGACATGGGACAACACAGCCCTCAGACATGTGTGTGTGGTACAAGAATTCCTAGCACATGCATCCCCAATATGTCAACACGGTAACAAGGTATTCATGTCTACAGCTAATTCAGATCTACAAATATAGAAGACTCTGCATCCACCGTCGTCTCCTCTCCTCTATACTATACTTGCATGTGGTTGACGGCTTACCGGCAGAACACACTGAGCCCAACACACCTCCCGTCAAATGAGCTGAGGGACGTTTACACCCTAGTGACGTGTGATATGCTGCATGTGCATGTTTTGTGTTTACGTGCGTAGGTGTGGAGAAACAGCTAAAAGCTAAAAAGTTAAATGCCAGAAAATTACATGGCAAGAGTGTGTGAGTTAGAAAGACTGCAGGTCACACAGAGGACAGACGCACTTTCACAATGTGGATATTTTAACGAGGACCTATTATGTTTATTTTCAGGTGCATACTTTCATTTTGGGTTTCTACTAGAACATGTTTACATGTTTGAAATGTTTGAAAAACGCTTTACTTTTCTCATACTGGCTTTTCACCCTCAGTCTGAAACGTTCCTGCCTCTAACCTCATCCCTCGAAAAGCCCAGCCTGGTCTGATTGGTCAGCTGGCTCGCGGTTTTGATTGGTCAACTCATGGATGTATAAAGATAACTGGATACAGTGTCGGAAGCGGTCGCCCGTTCATTCCTGTGAGAGTTGCTCAATGGCACATGAAGCCAAAATGGCTCGACTGCCGAGTGATATAATACCTGGTTCTTCCGGAAATCTTCCGCACCCATTGGGCCGATACTCTGGATTCGTCTATTGTGCATTTTACAACTTTTAGGACCTAATGATTTAAATAAGTGCTATTAAAGTGTTCATACTGGGAAGTTGATTTACCTAAAAAAAATTAGTAACTGAGTTACAGACATCTCTTTCCCAATGTAAGTCCATTGGAAAAAGTATATTTGGGCCCAATGACATCACATGACAGACACGGAAGTTGTAGTACCGCCGTTTGGCCACTACGAAAGTTTGCTTCAAAACCTGGTGCTATTCCTGGGGGCTTGGGTCAACCGAACCAAACTCTTTGGACTCTGCAGTCTAACTAGTTTTGTTTGAGGGTGTGCCAAACTATCCGCTAGGCAGGTATAATGTGAATGTGTTACTTGCTGACATTACCACGTCACGAAAGAAAAGGCGGGACTTCAAGCAAGGCATTTTAGGCAGATAAGGAGCAGTGTTTCTGTGGGGGAGAGTAACTCCCTTTGGTGTGGACTTTGGGCTTTGTAACTTTGCAGACCTTTTACATGCACAACAAACTATATAACACATTAAAGGTAAGGGAGAACACATAATAGGTAATCGTTAAGGATTTCAATATACTGTCTGTACCTGTACCTGTCTCTCTTTGGGGTGTGGCTCTGTCCGTTGACCAGGCTGTGCAGTGGAATGTGAGCGCTGGCAGCTTTGGGGAAGGCTGAGGTAGAATTGGAGCTGTTGGTGCTCAAGTCAAGGCCCTCGGCCTGTTTCAGGGCATCCTCACTGCTCTGCACCCCCGACACCTCCTTCCACAGCTGCTGGAGGTCTGACGGACACATCGCTGCGGGAAAGGAACGCCGGTTAAGTTGACAACCTATTAAGATTACAGGATATTTAAGTTTATTAGAAAATAATTATTCAGACAAGAAGAAATGTGGTTAATAATAAGTCAGATGAGACAATATCATACAGACAAACTGGAAATAAACCGATGTCACAGAGAGCTCTGACTAGCTATTGTAACCCACGTAAGATACACATGCAACTCTTGCAGTCCCTGGGAGTGGTTAAGAGGAAAATAGGACAAACTAAAACGGCCAAGAGGTTAATTTCCGCATGCTTTTGTTATCTTTCCAGATAACCTTTATTTCTCAACTTTTCCTAATCTCTCTGTTGGCAATTGCTACTGTCCACCAGCACCACTGCTCCTGTCACTACCACTACTTGTCTGAACAGGGTGGGTGCACACTTTGAGTTCTTTCTAGTCGCAGCTTTGTTATTTCTGCTCCAATTTCACAGTGAGAGAGACGCCTAAAATGCCACAGCCTACTCCAATGGATCTTAACATGCACGTACGCATGCAAGCACGCATGCAGCCACACACACCCATCTGCACATACACACACATGCACAGACCTCGCAGCAATCCAAATATTATGTCTGCTTTGTCTGCATTCTTCTGTGGTCCCGCCAAAACAAAAGTTCTCACTCTGGAGGAATGAGATTTCTGTATGTGTGTGTGTGTGTTATCCAAGAAACCCAATCTGTGGACACGCCCAGAGAGTGAAAGTGTAAAGTAGCTAAGGGATTGTTAGATAAAGTGTTTCCTCTTTTGACTTATCAGACTAGATCATACCGCATCCATTCAATAAAAAAACAAGAAAAAACTTAAGTTTAGAGAAAAAAAGAAGAATCTAGTCAGCAGTTTACTGTTGAGTGCAAAGCAAACAAACTCAAACAGTAACCAACCGAGAGCAGAACGGATTTGTAAACGACAAAAAAAATCTGGATTTGTGTGCATTCAGGTGAAAATGTGTACTCACAATCTCCCCCCAGCTAGTGTTGACAGACGCAAAGTATTTGCGTGGATGAGAGTGCTTTTGCTAACTGTTAGAACGTACACACCCACATCTGGCTGCTGGGGTCATATTTCTTTCACATTGATGTCTGTAGACGTGAGACATGCTATAGGAAGTAGCCTCAAGTTACTCAGAAGGTGGGTCTAACAGGATGAAGTCAAATCTAATGGATTTTTTTTCATATGAGAGTGAAGACACAGCTGAAACACACTCTCAGCTACTCTCTTGGTAGGTCTGTGCTTAGAAAAAACTATTCTCATTCAAAGTATAGTGGAAACCGTTTATAGTGATCAACCGCTGACATGGATCAAAAAGTTTGGGATGAAATCATTCCTATACAAATGCTGTTTAAATAATTTGCTTATAGTAATCAAGTAGTCTGCTTACAGTGTTCATTTTGAGTCCTTTCATACATGACAAGATATGGAAATACAATTTAAAACTATGGTAATTCTTTATCCATGATAGGCCTGCTGTATTTTATGAATATGTTTGTTTTCAAACTCTGCATTTGATAGCCTAAAGTTTATTTTCAGGCCTGTTAAAATTTTTTAAATGCACTGAAACCACCGTCAAGCTACTGTTTTCGACTATAGCCTAATTATAATTTGAACTACAGTTAGCTATATTTTATATACTGTGTAGTACTGTACTGTATTATTAAGCTCTGACAAAGTGGTCGAAACATGTTGCGTTTTTTAATGATTTAGCCACTATTATAAAGACTTTTTAATATAATTCCTTCCTCGTTTGCCACTTGTTTTAATATTTTGGATTGCCTTCCTATCTCTCTTTCCTACTGTACTGTATTATTTGAATGTACAGTAATTCAATTTCTACTGTAATTTGAAAAGCTTTTGAAACAGCTTTTAGCCTACTGTATTTTGAAACAGTCCATAAGAGTCAGTAAATAGTGAAGCTATCCGTTTCATTACTTTATACTCATGTAACAAATGTCAATTAGATGGTCATCTGCATGAGAAATAAATCAAAAGAAAAAATGTGGTTGTAATAGTCATCCGCTTATATAATATTGGCTTTTTGTTGAGGGACCCAGGGCGATGCTAACTTCCTGGTTGGCCCACAAAGATACGTCATCCCTGGAGCGCTCTACAGTGATCAATGTGATCCAGACAGATGTGATCACTATAAGAGGTTTCCACTGTAGTTTAGTGCTCTCTGTTTTATTTTTTTGCCATGAACTTAGAAGGTTTGCAGTCATGAGATGTCGACAAAGTGCCTCCATCTTACTGCAGTAAGAGAAATAAACAAAAACCACAGCAGGACCCCCCTCAGGTCATCCCCCCACCACCAACTACCCACCGGACACAACGGCCCTTTGAGGCGGGGCAACAGTGTGTGCAGTTGCGTGTGTAGGTGCGAGTGTTTATGCATGTGTGTTTGTGTGTTTGTGTGGCATGGCTGGTCAGAGGAATGCTCTGGCTCACGCCTGGCTGAGCCGTCACAATGGACCGGCTCTTTCACACTGCAGGGAAATTCCACTCTGATACGGAGGGAGAGAGACAGAAAGAGAAGGAGATGCCAAAACCAAAATGTTTGCAACTGTCTGAGAACTAACACTCTTCTATCCAAAACTGTGGCCTCTCGTCTTTTCATTTGTTTCTACTTTTATCACTCTCTCTGTAGACTGGTAATTCCACTTACCCTCCAGTGGACACACACACCCACACCCTGCCCCCTAGCATATGAACACACACATGCACAGATCACACTAAAGTTTCTGTGCAAGTCTTGGGTGTTGTATTGAGATCATTTGAAATGAACTTTTTTAGAAATGAAACCTAATTTGATTGAGTTTTTGTCAGATCCAGATTACAGAGCGGCTATGAGAGTGTGTGACTGCACGTGACTGCGCACGAGAGAAAGAGAGAGAGATCAGACAGACGGAGGGAAGGAAACTGGTCTGTTTGGTCAACTCAGTCAGCGCTTTAGCAATGTTACGGCCACTTTAGAGCCCCCTAAAGCATTCTCCGCGTGTGAGGTAGTGTGTGTGCGCGTGCGTTAGACGTTACTGTGTACAGACATAAGTGGAAAAAGGACACACACATACACAAACGTTCACTAAGGGCGGGCCAGTCAACAGTCAACATTTATCGCTCTAAAACCACGCTGACAAAATGAAGGGACTGTGGGAGAAGTTACATGTAGGAACAAAAAAAATATCCTGTGGGCAGAGCAATAGCAAAACGATGATGTTCTTGTGTCTGGCTAATCTCAAGAACACACACACACTCGGGCTAGCACATGCACACACCTCCAAGCAGGGGGCTTAGTGGCATATTTTACCTATTATCCAAATGAGTACCTTCCACAAACCCACCAATCAGGTTTCCTTTTATCTTTTATAGGCTGATTAACTTAACAGGCTTCACATGCGGCACTGGGTGCAGGCCTGTGTGTGTGTGTGCTCAGTTATGACCATGTGTGCATGCATGTTTGTCAGTGTGACTTAGTGTTGTATGGTCATAGTTGTGTATATGAATGTGTGTGTGTGCGTGTACCTTGCTGCAGAGACTGCATGGCGGCGGTGGGCTGCAGTGGGACCAGGCCTTGTCTCTGGAGGTTGAGGATGTGCTGCTGCTGAAGCTGCTGCATCTGGATCAGCTGCTGCTGGAAGGCCAACTGCTTACTGCCTAACTGCTGAGGGCCAGACGACAAAAGGTTGTCAAGTTACGTATTACTTCCATGTTATCCACATCCAGTTCTTTACCCACTTTTTTAAAACTCTTTTTACTTGTTCTATTTTATTCAGGCTAAATTAAATGATTGGACGAGCTTATTACAGTCCTGCGACAGCCACAGATAGCTTCTTTTTTTTTGTTAGAGCATTTGATTTATTGATTACTGTCAGGATGTAATGAGAATTTTAACAAATATAACAAAAAAAATTAGGGCTGTCAATCGATTCAAATATTTATTGTGATTAATCGCATGATTGTAGTTATTTGCGATTAATCGCTAATTAACTGCACATTTTTTATCTGTTAAAAATGTACAAGTATTTAATACACGTATCAACATGGGAGTGGGCAAATATGCTGCTTTATGCAAATGTATGTATATATTTATTACTGGAAATCAATTGACAACACAAAACAATGACAAATATTGTCCAGAAACCCTCACAGGTACTGCATTTAGCATAAAACATATGCTCAAATCATAACAGCAAAACAGCTGTCAGTGTGTCAGTGTGCTGACTTGACTATGACTTGCCCAAAACTGCATGTGATTATCATGAAGTGGGCATGTCTGTAAAGGGGAGACTCGTGGGTACCCATAAAACCCATTTTCATTCACATATCTTGAGGTCAGAGGTCAAGGGACCCCTTTGAAAACAGCCGTGAGTGTTTTTCCTCCCCAAAATTTAGCATAAGTTTGGAGCGTTATTTAACCTCCTTTACGAGAAGCTAGTATGACATGGTTGATACCAGTGGATTCCTTAGATTCTCTAGTTTCATATGATAGCAGTATCTTCACTGTAGCTTTAATATGAATTTGTGTTAACGCGTTATTATTGCATTAACTTTGACAGCCCTAAAAAAATGTGTTTGAACAGCTCTACCTTTAATTCTGAATTCATTTCTATCCATTCTGAAAAGAAGTCATTAACACCAATATCTGTAATATTTCTAAAATACAGCACCCACTAGTACTTGCTCAGATGGCAACCAGCTTATGCATTTGTCATTAATTGTGACCAAAATTAGCACAGAATGACAACATTTGTATTAATGAGCCCCCTGATAATTTTGGCACAAATAATGTCAAACCATGAAAGTATACTGAACCAGTACAGGCCTGCAGGGATCTGCTTGCACTCACAACAAAACAAAACAAACTCTGAAAAGAATCAAACTTTGGAAAAGTGTCACATTTTTTAATGGTAGTTTTGAACTAAATGCCAGATTTTTTCCTCATTGACTTCTAAAAAGAAACCCTTCCCTGCTCTGTTATTATGATTTCAATTGGTCTGTTTGTCTCATTATATCACTCAGTCTCAACAAATTCAAGTATAAAGTCAACTAACACCATATAAAATAAATAAAAGTCCTGTATTAAAGGGAAGGAGAATGAAGCCAAGCTGTGAGGAGGACCCTGAGGATGAAGAGAAGGAGAGGAGGGAATGAGGGAGGTTTGAAGGGAGAGTGGGAGAGACTACATGCCGCGTGGCGATAATGTCGGTGTGTGTTACGGTGATAAATGTCCCCTTTCCTGCCCTCCCAGTCTGGGGCAAACCTGGCCTGTGCTGCGCTGTTTGAAGTCCCCCCCGACCAACCCCTGAGAGAGATGGACCTTATCTCTCACAGATAACTAGTGGAGGGGAAAAATAAATAAATACAACTTGAGGAACTGCTCATTGTGTGTATATGTGTGTGTGTGTGTGTGAGAGAGAGCGAGCGAGTGGCAGCCTGGAGCTCTTTAAACAGAGAGGATCTCACAGGAAGGGCAGATAGGTCACTTCCTTTCAGACTCGGTGCCTGGGGAGAAGAAGTGTGATGGCAGTGTGTTTGTGTGTGGGAGGGGGCTGTTCGGGAGGTGTGAGGGGAGTAGAGGAGTAAGCACAACAACTATTCTTTACGAAAGAAATCAGAGAAGGATGAAAAAGGGGGAAAACACCTTTTTTTTTTTTTTTTTAAATGGAAATGTTTTAAGTCGAGACACTATAGGCAAATAGGGTGAAAAATGAACTAATTGATATCATGCAACTTCCCCAGTTGAGTATTTACATTAAGAAAATATTTTTGTTTAAATGTCTAAATATGCGAGTGAGGCATTTTATTAAATTTTGCTAATTTGCATACGTTTCCAGAACAGAAATCTGAACATTAGATAAAGCCCTGTTCAACATTCTTGTTTCATTTTGTTGACATATAAGAGTCAAAGGTTTTTACGGAGGAGATTTTCGATGTCTCTTTTTATCACTCCATAAGTCAGAAAATTACTGTCAAAATCCATTAAAAAAAATCAATTTTCACCATGTTTTTAGGAATCAAATGTTCTATAAATCAGGTTATAAATGATATATGAACAAACCCCTCTGTAAAAACCTTCACTATATAGAGAGGAATGAAACTTGACATTTGGTGTATGTAAGTACTGCTGAAGTGGAGATTTCTGACTCAAAGTTTGAGAAAACAGCCTTTAAAGATATGTATTGTAAAATTCCATAAATTTTGAAAGACACTACAGGTGAATAGGGTTAAAAACGTATCTATTTAACTTAATTAATAGATATCACCATGAAACTTCCCCGGTTGATAACGTACATTAAAGGAACAGTGTGTAGGATCTGGCGGTATCCAGCGGTGAGGTTGCCGATTACGACTTCTCCCGCGTGGCAAGCGTGTAAGATTACTGCGGTGGCCGATGCAAAAACGCAACTGGCCCTTTCTAGAGACCGTTGTTGCAAGAGTAGAGTGCATATATTGTGCATTATTTTTCGTATTACAAGTTTTCTGAAATGTTATGTTTAAATATGCAAATGAGGCATTATCTGACGCTACCTTTTGGTGAATTTAGGAGAAATCTACAAACACAAATAGACAAAGTGTAGTAAAATAAAATCTTTCCACTAGTCTGAAAGATGACATGTTATAGATGCAAAATAGCCCAAAATCTCTAAAATGATCAGTGCATGAAAAACAATGTTTTTACCTGTAGTGTCTCGCCTTAACATTTATACTATACTATAATATTCGCTGGAAATATGGGGCCACGAGGAATAAATCCACAATAAAAGAAAAGTAGTGACAATTTTAGGACCACGGAGAAATGTTTGTTCGGGGTGCCCGGAGACGTTTTGTGTACTCCTTTCGTTGAGTTCAAACTTTGTCACTTTGTGTCGTGGTCACAGACAAACTCTGTGTCATTCTTACATGATTCAGTTCTTTGAAGTGAACGGCCAAATTCTCATTTGTTGCTATAAACGGTCCATCATGATCAGAATGTCCTGACTGAAGTGTTTCCTCCCATATCCTTCTCTTTCCAGCCCTCCTGCCCCTCCTTTTCCACTTGTCTGTCCATTTTATTTCTTCCACTCCCCCCCCACCCCTTGTCTCTCATTCCCTCCTGAGATATGGCTATGGTTCTTTAAAAGTGTGTGTGCGTGTGTGTGTGTGTGTGTGTGTGTGTGTGTGTGTGTGTGCCTGTGTTCTGTTTACATTAGCTGTGGCTGAGTGGCCAAAGCTAGCGCAGTAACAGGCTGTCAATGTGATTTATGAGCACATCACACACTGTCTGAGCCTGCCAGTCACACAGACGCACACGCACGCACGCACACACACACACACACACACACACACACGCACCCACACATAGAAGGACACTCGCAGACAGACACACACACACACACACATGCACACATCTCTTGTGATGGTCAGAGTCACTTCATTAAGCTGACTCCTGACCAGTCCCAAATGCACCGGCGACACACACAAACACGGACTGAACACACACACATACGTACTCTTTCTTTCAATGCATCACTTCCACGCAGACAAGAAAGTGAAGAGGAATTGCAGAAAAGAGGGAAAGAGGGCAAAAAGTCACAGCCACTCGAGCACAAACACTCCGAAACGGCAAAGGGGGGAATTTCTGTTTTATTCTCCCTCCTCTGTCTTCTTTGTCTCTTCTTGTTGTGTGGGTGTGTTCAAGGCCTGCGGGAATCTGAAGTTAAAATCCTCTTCCACACCTGGTCACATACTACTCTGACCAGTAGTTTAGAGGGTAAGACACAATATTCTTGGCTGATTGCTGGTTATCTCGCACGGTAATACAAGCCTTACAGAAATGAAACACACCCCCTGTCTCAATATCTGACAGCGCCTGCTTAACCAGGAGAGATACGAGTTGACTAAAAAGGTGTTTTTGGTTTTGATTGACGGCTCGCCGCAACTGAAAAACACTTACTGCTGGAAATGGCCTTAGTCATATCAGCTGTATGCAGCTCTGTGGGGAGGCATATTCCCTCAAGTGTATGTGTTTGTGCAGTGAACCGTCACACATCAAGCCTCTCCCTCTCTGCATGTATGTGTAGCCGTGTGACCAGTGTTTGCACTTGTCTAGTTGTTACAGGACAACAAACCTGAAAACTGGGACAGCAGCGAGAGAGGAGGGAGAAAGGGGGGAAAGCGATTCAGACACCCTCTCAACATGCGAGGCAACCACAACTGGTTTGCTTTGGTCACGGTCGAGTTGGTTGACCGCTGTCGGCGAGGAGTTTGTGGGGCGGGGGGGTGTGCCCACTGGGAAAAGAGGGGAGGGGGGGGAGGGGGGGGGGGATGAGGAAGAGGAGGAGGAGGAGGAGGAGGAGAAATCTAGGATGTGTCTCCTCATGCGTTTATCAGGAAAGTCTCACGAGGCCCTTCTCTCCGAGTCTGTCTACTGCATGGCCCTCTGTGTGTTCGGTAATTCTGGTGAATGAGCATTGACGTTACAAAAATGTCTCTGTTATACACATACAGTAGGGGAGAACGGGGTTGGTTGTCACATTCATTCGATCTTGCTCCATAGAGGGCGCTGTTACAAAATGTTGGTACTGAAATTTTCTACAGGGTCATTTCAGGAGTAAAGGCTTTTACACACACAGCGTTTTTTTCATGCGATTAATTTGCACGTCAATAGATTTTTTCAAACAGTTGTTTTAGTCGTGAATATTTTCACACAGAACGCAAGTATTACGCGGCGAAAAAGCAACGCGATTTTTTCCCTCCGAACGAGACCAATTTTCTGATCTTTTGCACCACGAATAAAGGCATCAACCAATCACACGTTGTGTAGAACGGGTTGAGCTGCGCCTGTATTTATGATACAACAACACGGAGGCTCAGACCAGATCCACTTCTTCAGTTCTTACCTTTCACAATAAAAGCCCTACAGTAGATACAGTATATAATATTCTTAGCTAGCAACATGTGATTGTTGGCTTAGTCGCTAGCAATAAATCCCAGGTAGGGATGCTTGTCACATTCTCTACGGGGGTTGTCACTTGTGACTAATAGTGAGTGACTGACATAAGGACGAGTTGAGTAGCCTATGCTTGTTCTTTGTTAAGCTCAAACAGAGCGTTTCAGACAGAAAAGCATTTTTTGAACATTAAAGCATGTAAACAAGTTATGCTCCTGAAAATAAACATAATAGGTCCTCTTTAAAGATGCATTTTTTTAAGTACAAACTGTGACGACGAACCCGTTTTCCCCCACATGCACAAACAGACACACACACACACACACACACACACACACACACACACACACACGCCCGTACACACAGGTTATGACAGTAATCTTGTCTGATCGATTGAGATCCTCTTTGTTGTGCCACGTTGTGATCCTAGTTGATCCTCTGATGATCCGACTGTACCACAGCTGTGGTTAAACCTGGTACAGTGGGTGTGTGTGTTCATGCATATTTGTGTGTGTGTGTGTGTGTGAGAGAGAAAGGAGAGCAAGGGAGGCTCCTAATGCTGGCGGGGTTAATTGACAATTAAAAGAGTGGCGAACCCCTCCTACAGTGAGATTTCACCTCGGGCTTAGAGCTAAAGGCATGCAATGAATACTTTGGCAGGGTAGCGTATGGCTTAGCACAGCGCTCCTTCACTGCCTCGACATGGCAGAAGAAATGAAAATCCATAGTCACTCGTCCTTGTATTGAGACAAGCTTGTGCACACAATAAACTAAAGGAAAGGAGGATGAGAAGAGAGAAGGGGAAAGCTAACATATGTATCCTATACATTAGATTTTTTTCCCTTCTGCTGGCTCCCATGTCAACCACTTTTACTGCGTTTAAGGGCACTTGTGTACTTCAGAGTGTACTTGAGCTGAGTGAGTGTGTACTTGCTGAAGTTCACCTCTTTTGCCGCTTGCTTCCCAGCCTGCTGCTGCTGCTGCTGTTGCTGCTGCTGTTGCTGCTGTTGCTGCTGCTGCTGCTGCTGAGTCAGAAGCTGCAGATGCAACTGCTCCTGCTGCTTTTTGTAATACTCCTGTAACTAGAGACAGACACAGAAAGGGGGAGGCAGGAGGGGATGGGGGGGAGGAGAGGAGAGGAGATGGAGAAATATGAGGCGAGTGAGTCACAACACACTTTGTATCAACCTCAACAATGCCGCAGCCGTCCAACAGCGAAACGCCCCGCTATAGTCAGACGTTGTAACTTGAATGGGAGTCTCAAGGAATGCAGTCGCTTTCTGTTCTACTCTGTGAAGGCCGCAGTTTATTGTGGTGGTGGCGGCAGCGGCGTGTGGTACGGTTTACTGACAAACCACACACAACAAGCAAACACAGACCTGACAAAGAAGACTGCTGAAGAATATTATGGAGCTATTATGGTGTGTCAAGTTGTGTTGTAAAGTGATTGTGCATGTCATGCTTGGTTTATTCACTTAGAGTTCAAACGCTGTATTGAAGGATCTGACTGTGGCACAATGCTGACGGGCAGAACGACAATGGTCCAGAAATACACCTGCACACACACAACTGCAAAGGAGAAGATGATTGAAAAATGTAGAAAAAATAAATGTGAGGATCTGACGATGAAGCCTGGTGGCTGGCACATGCTCTTTACACACACACACACACAAACACACTCACACACAGTCTGCATGACTGAACAGGACTGTTCTTATCCTACAGGGAAAAAATGCGCATATTCTTTCATTGATTCATGCAATGATTCGTTACAGTTCGATATAGCACTACTTCGATTCGATCTGATTTGGCTCCAATCTTATTCTGTTTAACTTAATTCATAATATTCTCAAGACGTGTCATATATTTCCTATACCATAAGCTCATTGGCCATGGTTGTAATTTAATGATAATAATTCGGGCTGTCAAAGTTAACTAGAAAATAACGCCACTAATCTTTAACGCATTAATGCAAATTGCGATCTTTAGGTTGTAGCGGGTTCAGTTTTAAAGCTAAAGTGAAGATCCTGGCATCATATGAAACTAAACAACCTAAGCAATCCATTGGCACCAACCATGTCATACTAGCTTGTCGCGAAAAAGGCTAAATAATGCTTATACTTAAGGTAAGGTCCTTATTTTATACAGTATGTGTGTGATGTGAAGTGTCTAGTATTTTCTTTCCTGGAATGAACTTGACTGCAACGCTGAATGGAATAATTTAAAACTATATGATTTAGCATTGCAGTCTCATTTATGGAAACACACACACACACACACACACACACACACACACACACACACACACACACACACACACACACACACACACACACACACACACAGAGTCTCCTCTGACTGGCCACAGCTTGTCTGTTTGTTTGAGTTGCTAATCACTAATTTACTCAGGAAGCTCCATTAAGATTCTAATCTTGCTGAGAGGAGAGCGAGGCGGACAGGAAAACTCACACTGACCACAGTGTGTGTTTGTGTGTGTGTGTGTGTGTGGGGGGGTTATCCTCCTGAGAACAGCCTGTACATGTGTCCGTCTGCAGTTTGTCTTTATTTCATGGCGCGTCAAATGTTCAAAGAGGCTTTTCAGCAGAGAATGACTTCACAGCGCAGCAGTTGTTTCGGTCTCTCATCCGTCTGACCCGTCAGTACAGTGAGCAGACTACACACCGCTGCCCATCCTCGCCACACAGCCTGTGTAACGTGATGGTCCTCCTGCTTTTGTGCAAAAGCTGTTTTACATTTCCAGTTTCAATCTTATCCCAGCCATAGGCTTCAATTTTGCATAATTTACCGTGCTTTTGTACGATGACGTTCCTTCTTGTCCTTAATTTATTTTAAACGCAGGACTCATTCCTTCTTGCTGCTCTTTCTTTTCCATCTGTCTCTCCTCTCTTTTATCGCTCCTTAGGCCGAGTTAATCTCTCTTTTCCGCGTCACTAGCCCTGATCGCCTCCTCATCACACAGACAAATGCATATGCGAGCACGCACACACACGCGCGCACACTTGGCTGGAGAGTGGTGAGTTGAGGGAATAATTAAGTGATAATTAAGGTCTTTTTAATGATTTGATTCAGTGGCTCTGTGCATTAAGAGTATGTGTAAGTGAGGCACTCACCTCTCCAGCCTATTACCATGACCTTGACTTTAGTGAACACACTAAGAAAGAAAGGCAGAGCAGCTGTAGCATAAGTAAAGGTTAGAGGAAACTTAAAGGTTAAAACACACTCACACACACACACACACACGCACACACGCACACATGCAAATCCACAAATGAGTTTCCGTACAAACACACGAATGTGGTGCAGCAGTGAGCCGTAAACCTTACTTACACACTCTTACACAATGCTGTATTGCCATGGGGATATGAAATTTATTGCTTCAGTGAGTGATATGTTGGTTGATTGTTCTCTCTGTGTGTGTGTGTGAGTGTGTGTAAAAGTGCCTGATTTGCAGATATACACTAAGAGCAAGTCCATACTGTGGTTAATTAAGTGGGAGAGCAATGTTAAACTCAGTGGTTTTAATAGTGGGAGTGTAATGTGTGAGTGTGTGTGTGTGTGTGAGTGAGTGTGCATTATCAGCCTCCCGCCCCCCATCTCCTTTTTCCTCGTTAGAGAAAAAAAGAGCTGGTGAAGAGGTTCTTAGCCATCTGCATGTCTGTTTCCAGAAAGCCAGCACATTTCACATTTCCATTATGATACATGTTGTCAGATCTTCCCACTGCAATTTATACTCGCCTAAAGCTACCGCTCCTTATTAAATCTGCTGTCTGCTCCGGCCTCGCCTGCGTGTGTGTATGTATGTGTTTTCTAGACATCCCCTATGCCGTAATTACTCCTCCATCCCCACTCCGTTAATAGTCCTCTTCACAGCCTTCTTTACAAGGTTGCGTGTGTGTTTGGCGGTTGCAGGTAGGAGGTCACAGGTTGGTGCGGCTGGGTATTTGACAGATCTGTTGCAGATGAAGAGTGTTTATTGGTTTGTGTCGACATGGCAACCCCTCTCTCACCTGCCGGGCATCGACACACAAACACACACACATACACACTCCTGAATCACTATGATTCACAGGGTGATGCTGTAAAGTGTGTGTGTGCCCGCAGGCGCGAGCATGCACATTCTCCTAGCAACAATGCTAAAGAGGAGGTACTCCAAATGACAATGTGGGTATAAGTGGATATGTGGATGTGTATTTATCTTCAAAGATCTCTGAGCATTGAATAAGATACAATCACGCCCAGTGTGTGTCAGCGCCTACTAAAACAGACACATTCGAACATGCCGTACTGGGACCGCATCCAAGCAATGACTGTGTGTGTGTGTGTGTGTGTGTGTTTTACCTGCTGTAGCATTAGAGCCTGCTGTTGCTGCAGCAGGGCCTGGAGTTGAGGGGGAGACAGGATCTGTTGCATCTGCTGAGGAGTGATCATCTGTGGACTCATCATAGCCATGGACACGGGCACCTGAAAACAGCAGACAGACGTTTTAGAATATTGGCACTTAGCTTGCAAAAGTAGGACAACTCAATCAATGGGTTAAGCTTTGTGTGAAAAGGCCCAGCCGGCACGGCGAGCTTTAAGCATGACTGTGCCTGCAACCGAACGCTCAACTCAAAACAAACAATGTGAATTCAATGGAGGTTGTACAGTATGCCGGTATGGACAGGTAACGTTAGAGAGGTGTGTTGTCTCTTATTCTCTGTTGTCAGTCACTGCTAAGAAAAGCTTGCAACATCAGACAAGGCGCATCACAGAGCACACGTATTGTTGACTCTTTTCCTCCACAAGGCTGGCATTGTTGAAAAAAAAAAGGCAATTTCTGTGACAACAGGCCGATAAAAGGACAGATATGCAATCTCCCTATAAAATATAAAATCTTATCAGCTTTTATAAACACATGATTAGGACGGCCTCCGATTCTCTTTCCACACAGTCAAGCCTGGCTAAGAAGAAAGGAACAACAAAGTGTCTATCTGATGAGATGTCTATCTCATCAGATATAGAGCTGCAGGCAGGCAAAGACAGAGAGACAGAGAGAGAGAGGACTGAGAGAGAAACGTGGTGAATCTTGCAGATGCGTTGTGCAAGCGCTCTTAATGTACATACATTGTACACAGAGATGAGCAGAGATGCTAATCTGATGACAAACACGGCAAAACAGAAGACAAACTAACCACAAAAATCAGAAACTAAAATTCACACACGCCTGCGAGAATGCAGGCCGAATAAATGAAAAATCACACAGACAATCCTGCTGACAAAGCGCTTTGGTATTTATTAGGGCTGTCAAACTTAACGAGATAATAACGCGTTAACGCAAATTCATTTCAAAGCCACTCATTTCTTTAACGCATTAATGCAAATTGCAATTAGGTTGTTGCGGGTTTTGAAGCTAGAGTGAAGATACTTGTATCATATGAAACTAGAAAACCTAATGAATCCATTGGTACCAACCAGGTCATACTAGCTTGTCGTGAAGGAGGCTAAATAACGCTCCAAACTTACACTTAAGTTTGGCGAGGAAAAACTGTAATGGCCATTTTCAAAGGGGTCCCTTGACCTCTGACCTCAAGATCTGTGAACGAAAATGGTTTCTATGGGTACCCACGAGTCTCCCCTTTACAGAAATGCCCACTTTATGATAATCACATGCAATTTGGGGCAAGTCATAGTCAAGTCAGCACACTGACACACTGACAGCTGTTGTTGCCTGTTAGGCTGCAGTTTGCAATGTTATGATTTGAGCATATTTTTATGCTAAATGCAGTACCTGTGAGGGTTTCTAGACAATATTTGTCATTGTTTTGTGTTGTTAATTGATTTACAATAATAAATATATACATACATTTTCATAAAGCAGCATATTTGTCCACTCCCATGTTGCTAAGAGTACTTAATACTTGACAAATCTCCCTTTAAGGTACATTTTGAACAGATAAATAAATGTGTGATTAATTTGCAATTAATTGCAATTAACTATGGACAATCATGCGATTAATTGTGATTAAATATTTTAATTGATTGACAGTCTTACTATTTATTAACAGAATGAAGGTTTGAGCAAACAGTAAGGGGGATAAAAGAGACACTGAGGGATATTTAGGGAGAGAAGGGGAGTGAGATCAAGTCTTCCCTCCGTGCCTACACATCCATAAACTACACTGCCTTCTCAATACAAATACTGCTGTCTGTTAAGAGAGGGGTTGGCTGTTTTACGGAGAAATACAAGGGTGAGTTATCACCTCTGAAATTGGCCATTTATCTATATTCACTCCGTAGTGAAATATCAATCTCTCTCATGGTCAAAGGAGTGTGTGGGCTTGTGTGTGTGTGTGTGTGTGTGTGGAGCTCTATTCAGAGCGGTCTATCTACTCACCACCTGAGGGGATGGCAGGTAGGGAGGGTGATGGGAGAGTAGAGAGCAAGAGCGAAGACGAGCTGTCACTGGTAAATTAAATCTGTAAAGAGCTGATTTGACTTTGTAAACAAGATTGGCCGTAAATACTAACACCCTCTTTTCCCAGCTGGCCTCTGTCTCCCCCCTCCTTCCATCCTTCTCTGTCTCTTTCTCTCTCTGTGTGTCTGCCTTTATCAAAGCAGGCTTCCTAAACTAACAGCCACATGTAACGGTGAGGGGATGGAGAATAGATGTGTGTGTGTGTGTGTGTGTGTTTGAGCTGAGGGAGAAGAAGAAGAAGAAAATACAGAGTCAGAACGGGGTGAGGCAGGGGAAGGGTGGTGTCGAGGCAGTTGGTAAAGGAACAGGCAGAGGGGATGGGGTGGTGGTGGGGGTGCAGTGAGTAAGGTGGGGGCGGTGATGGGTGCCACTTGGCGTCATGCCAGCTTGCCCCCGCCGCCGGGCCTTGTCAGTCTAAGCTGCCAAATGAAAAGCTGTAATTAATTGCTCTTGTGCATCCCATTCTTCCTCCTTGACAACTCATACATTCTATTTTATACACACCGCCATTGACATTTTCAAGTCACAGGCGTAATAATTACTGGAGTTATAGCACCTTTCTGTGTGTTGGCTGACGCTCCGACGCCGGAATCAAACGCGCGTCCGTGTGTGCAAGCGCTGATATACCGCGATGCATGCATGTGTGTGTGCACGTACGCATGTGTTTAAAGGCTGTGTGTGGCAGGCTGAATGCTGAGTAGTTAAGGTTTGACGCCATTAATTGCCCCTATAATCTAATATCACAAAGCGTGGTGATTATGGGGCATGCGTTGCCACCGCCATACGACACCGCCAGCCTGAGAGCGCCGCCGCAAAACAAAAGCCTCGCCATTAGCGATTTGACGGGCCAGGACAAAAGCGCTTCACAATGCGGAATTATATTTTCATTCGGCTTTGTCTCTCCCGGTGAATGATTTCTCCCCTTTCATTGGACTGTGAATAGGGAGACTCTGAAAAGCCGGGCGATTTGAAGTCAGCCATTTATTAAATGCATTTAATTTTTTTTTTCCGCTGTCGTCCCATTTTTTTTTCATGTTGCATGTTAATTTAAAAGAGAGAGATGCGTGGTAAATTAGTGGGAGAGGTGAAGCTTGGGGGGGAAGTGGGCGAGCAAAGAGAGGGGAGAAGGAAGGATACACAATGGAAGAAATGAAAGAAGGAGGCGAAGGAAGGGAGGAAATAATGAGTGTGAAGAGTGATACGGAGAGAGAAAGCAACGCTACCCAGCAGGTCTGTTGACAGAGAAATGTGGCCTAGAGGTTGAGATGGTATGCGACAGCGACGACGCACAAACGCAGGTGAACAATCACACGATCCTTTACAGTAGATAAATGCGAAACCACTAATAACAGCAGGATTTTAAAAGATGTCACTCCTATCATTAACATGCAAGAATCAGTCATACGTGCACCCACATGCACACTGCTGAGGGGTCGGGGGCTGACAGAGGTCAACCCCTGTCTTGGAGAGAGGGAGCTGGGGGGGAGGGAAAGAGGGAGGGAGGAGAGGGGAGGCGAGAGACAGCCTTGTCGTTTACAGTGAGTGGAGGAGTAATTAGAGGGGTTGTTTGAAGAGGGAGTTTAACTGATTAACAAAGGAAGAGAGGGAGCGAGGGAGCGCCCTAAAGATGGGAAGGAGAAGGAGGAGAAAAGGCATGGAGTCCCAGAGGAGAGAGAGAAAGAAGGGGGATGCAACTTGCATTTCAATGAGCCTCCATCCCTCTCTCCTCTCCTCCCTTGATGACTTTTCATTCTAACGAGGAGGAAAGCCCCGCTTTCCATTTCAGATGAAAACCTCGGGAAGAGAAGAAGAAGGAGGGCTATCTGATATTAAACCAGCATGCAGCCGGGGGAATAAGCCCAGCGCCGTGTTTATATAGAGACGGGCTGCTTATACGGCTGCATCCTCTCTACTTTAGAAGCAAACTTTCACCTTCTTCCTAATTGAGACTGCAATAACACCGCATCCTTTACCATCACTTCTTAATGTATGCTTGTGCAACACCACATTATCACATTCAAAAATAAGGATAATGAAACACATGGGGCAGTTTTTCTATAAAGAGCAACATCCAGTGTGCCCTCAACTGATACATTTACAGTTATTCACCTCATGCTGGCTCAAAAGTGTGCAGCCGGTGTGTTACTGTGTGTGTGTGTGTGTGTGTGATGGCAGTGAGTGGCGAGAAGAAAGGAGGCTATAATCAGAATCTAAACAGGCTCTCAGTCTAAATGATGCGGGCCCTGCCTCTGGGTCTATGGGGACACGCAGGAGAGAGGGATAATTGAAAAAATGACAGAGGAGAAAGCAGGAGGAGGAGAGAGAGGCTGACACAGACCTCCTCCTCCTCCTCATCCCCCTCCTCCTCTCCTGCTAGGAGCAAACCCCAGCGCTGTTTATCCTTGTCACTGAGCATTACCACCTCACCCTGGAAGGGACGCCTGCCTCTCTTCCTGTCACACACACACACACACACACACACACACACACACACACACCTAGATGTGCATAAAACTGGCCTCTGTCTTCCAGTCTATTGTTCATAAATTGCCATCATTTTTTTCTAGTATCCGTTTTAGAAAGATTAAAATCCTTCTTGGATTGCCACGAACACAGTCCCTTCTTCTGGTTGGATGGTGGCAAAAGTTTGACACACGCAGCAGTGGTCGAAATCTGTGCTTATTCATGCACATGGCAACTGCATGACCCTCTTCTGCCACTGTACTGTACTCTAGCTGCCTGCAGGCTTTGGGGGGGTAAATGAGAGCCTCCCGTCTAAAATGCAGTCAGCGCCGTGCTGTTTCGTGGTGTGTAAAGGCTTTAATGGTGTGTGGTGAACTCCCCGTCCTTCCTTTTGGTTGTTTATTCACCAGCTATCATCACTATCGCTCTTTACCCTCTTCCAGTCCCTCCAGGTAAACAGCCTGTCTGAGCTCATCATGCACGAGAAATGAGAGGAGAGCATGTGGAGGGTGGGGTGAGGGGTGCAGAGAGCAAAGGGGGCTAGAGAAGAGAAAAGCAGAGGAGTGAAGGAGAAAAGCATTTGAGTGAAAAAAGAGGACTAGAAGGAGCGCCCACTGTGCTGAGAGCGTTGTTTGGAGCTCAGGGCCAGGCCTCCACTGGAAGTAAAAGGGCCCCATTGTGTGTGGTGAGTACCCCTCCTCCAGCTAATCTGCAGCGGGGCCAGGGGCCACATTACTCTGGGGGGAACTGATGAGCGAAGCCAGGTGGGGCGCGGGATGATACAGGCATCTTACCGCCTCAGACTTTTTGCTGAGTAATGTTTTTGTCTGTGTCTACGAACAATGTGTGTGTGTGTGTGTGTGTGTGTGTAAGGTGGTGCCAAAAAAAATCTCAACGTGCCAAAGGAGGTTTGAGTTTTATTGAATCTTTGTGTGTGTTTCTATCTATTACTAATCGCCTTCACATTACTTGTATTTTCTGTTGCAAGCCACAAGTGCAAGCATCTACAGTGTGTGTTGTATGCCAATAATATAATAACAGGCTGCAGTATTTTTATTAGCTATTTGGTGAATTGCACATAATTCTGCATAAAAGCTTTATGTAGCTGATAGCATGTTGTCGCCATTCAGTATAAACAATGTATCGCCAAATGTGGTGATTCTGAATTTTTCTCTTTATGGGTTCCTCAATTTCTTAAACTGAATAAACCATTTGAAAAACACTGGATTGTCTGAAAGAAAAACAACGTCCAGAGTTGAAAACCGGGTCTTAGTTTATGAAAAGTTAACGTTTTGGAGACATTTTTTTCTTTTCTTTTTTGAGCTGCTACTTTAGTTTTTGGACATTGTTGGCCAAGTTGCTCGTAAGCATATTCTTTAAACGATAAGGTCGTTTTCACATATTTTTGAATAGGAGTGGAAATCACCAGAGGCGCCACGATACGATATTATCACAATTTTTAAGTCACGATATGATCTTATTGCGATTTTAAACATTTTGCGACATGTATTGTAATAAGATACATTGTGATATATTACAATGTATTACCTTTTTACACATCTGTTTTATGTAATAAGATACAATTTTCACTCTGTTCATCTCAGAGTTTTCATTTACATATCTTGAAGTTCTTGAGGTTTGAATTGGCCATGGCAGTTTTTCCTTGCCAAAGATTTAGCGGAATTTTGGAGCGTTACTTAGCTAACATGACATTTAACATTACAGTTATTTAACCTCCTTCACGACAAGTTAGTATGACATGGTTAGTACCATTGATTCCTCGGGTTTTGTAGTTTCTTATGATTCCAGTATCTTCACTCTAGCTGCAAGACTGAGCCTGCATCAACCTCTGAAAGACAGGATAGCGCCCGTCGGATTGTTAAGAGATTAATAGTTTCCATAATAAAAGATCCGACACTTGATGTCCGTGTATCGATGCAATAGCGCCACGTAAAATATCGCGATACTACGCTGTAACGATTTTTTCCCCCACTCCTAACTTATAGTATCAAATATGATATCATATAGATATGTATCTGGGTTTATTTAACAAACACAGGTGTTAAAGTTTGTCTTTTGGCAGCTTTCTAAGAACAAGCTGAATGGGAGATAAGGAGGTTGTTGGTGGATGACTTGTTGTGTGGATGCATGCATGTAAAGGTGGATGAATAGATGAAGTGATAGAGGTGTGAGGATAGTAGAGAGACCAGAGGAATGCAGGCTACTGAGAGCAGGGAGTTGGGATCTCAACTGGCCCACATACTCATACATACACTATGCATGTGGACGCGCGTAACACTCCCTCTCCCTGACAGCGTCCAGACAAATGAAAAATAAAGAAAAAAAAAAAAACTTCAGAGAGGACAGTGAAAGACCAGTAAGTTCAAGTGGAAAATCCTCCTTCTCTCTCACCCTCCCTCCCTCCCTTCTTCTTCTCCCCTCGTCCGCCGCCTCCCTCCATCTAACGCCCCAGTGCTTCAGAATAAAAATGACAACACATTTCCAGAAACACACACACGCAGACACACACACACTCGGGGCATTTCATTGGGAAGTGTGAGAGGCCGTTATCGACCATATTTCATTACTGATTTCACTCATGTTTCAAATCACAAAATAAGAGTTTCACACTCCAGTGGCCAGACCCAAACCTCTCCTCTCCATCCTTCCCCTCTGTCTGTCCACCCCTCTGCCCAGAGCCGAACCCCATTCCACTGGCTGCTCAACCTCCTCCCGTACACCCTTCACAAACTGTCAGGACCCCATACTACCCCCCAACACACACACACACACACACACTAACCTACACACACACACACACACTCGCAGCCCCAATTCCCTCCACATCAAATAAGAGAAACTGCCAACTAAGCACTTTCATTGAGTGGACAAAAGGAGTGCTTTGGGAAAAACACTTTGAAAGGAAATAAAAGAGAAGGAACCGCTTCAGTACTGCGGACTCTGGGGGGCTAAACACTCATCTTTCCACATACTTTTGTTGATTAGTTAAAAGACTTTGAACCCTGCCTCTGAATCCTTATGTTCAGTAGTTTTTCACAAATCTGTAGTGGTTCAAATAAGGCAGCTGGTGAAGGCAGAAAACTATTAAGAAACATATAGAAAGCTGGTGAATTAGGGTTGTAATATTGATTAAAAATATTGCCATTGAAATAAAACTCAGTGCTTTCAGACTGACATGACTCAGTTTCTTCCTCCCGTCTTCCCTGCGTGGCTCCCTCTCTCCCTCCATCCCACTGTGCCGGTGCCAGCCCTCTCCAGAGAGCAGAGAGCCGAGCTAATTAACATATCTCTAATGAGTCTTTTCATTTTTTTCCTAATTAAACGAGCTCCTCAATAATACATGAAAACAGGACACCGCGCTATTCAATTACATACGTATGGGCCGCAGCCAAGCACGTGTGTTAATCTGTATGTGTGCGTGCCAAGTGGCTGTGTGTTAAGTGTGCCAGGCCGTGCGTCTGCCAAGTGGGTGTATATGTGTCTGCTTGTGCCCACCCAGCGTACGAGTGCGTGCCAAGTGTGTCCATTGTAGAGAACGTGTGGCAGGTCATGGAGGCACGCTACGCATCATGCTGGGTAATCCGCCAATTGGCACACTGTCTGCCAAATGTGTGTCCACCAATTCACTCAGTCGCACGCGTGCCACGACCAATTACGGTAACTGTGGCCAATTATGTCCAATGCCTACTACAAACACAGGTCTAAAGAGTGGAATTATCCAAATACAGCAGAGGGTATCGATGTTTTTCAGGTGTAATCTCATACAAAGGAAAGACCTTTTTCACTTATACTTATTCAGTATTGAGTGCCTTGCTTAAAGGAACAGTGTGTAACATTTCTATTAGCAGAAATATAATATTCATAACTGTTTTCATTAGTGTATAATCACCTGAAGAATCGTTGCTCCGCCATGTTTCTACAGTAGAACGGACAAACCAAACACTGGCTCTAGAGAGATCCTTTCACGTTTTTACGTTACTTGAAGGCCACCGTAGTTCTTCGAAACGCTTGTGAAACTGCAGTAACATGAGCAGCAGAGTGTAAAACCGTGGTGCCGCCAGCCACTATCTGACTTCTGTTGCTCCTAAAGTAATGTCATTACAGTATAGATGAGCGAAGCAAACGGCGTTACCACAGTTTTGCACTCGGTAGCTCAGGTTACCACAGTCTTTGAAAGGGAGGAGTGAGCATAGGGGTACTCAGTTGGTTGCAATCTGCAACCACACCACTAGATGCCGCCAAATCCTACATACCGCACCTTTAAGGGAATGACATAGAGTTACTACCATCGACCTTCTCAGCCAGCACAGGATTCAAATCTGTGATTGTCTGGTTGTGCCTGATTTTGCATCTCTAACCTCTTTATTAAAAATCCCCAATTTGTTTTGTTATATCCAATGTCTTGAGTAGACAACCTTAAAAAATCTAGTTTATGTATTTATACTAGGACAGTTTTCCTAAAATTAGTTTTAATATACAATATATCGCCTTGCTTACAGTATCGCAGTATATTGAATCGTAACCCCTGTATCGTGATACGTATCGTCAGATTCTTGCCAATACACAGCCCTAGTATTAGACATAATACAATAGTGAGTGACAGACCGACAAGACCATAAGCATCATAATCTTTGTTACATAGCCATTCAAAATGGCAATTTTCTCCTATTTCCAGACTGAATGTTATCATTATCTACCAACAGAATTAAGTGTTATTTCTATCTGTGTAAAATCAATTTCTCACGTCAAATTAAAACACCTCTTTAGTTTTGAATCATCAAACTCCCAAACAACCCCTCCCACTACTCTGATTATTGTGCTTTTTTGCTACAATTTTGTTGCACAGAATCAATTTTTCCTGCAATTGCCTGCCTAGAGACTTGAGCTATTGTCGAGTTTCTCCTGAATGTGACACATGACAGTGACACACACACACACACACACACATACACACACACACGCAGAGTGGATTGATACCATCTCACATAGCCAGCCAAACACAGAGACCATCTCTGAACAACCAATCAAAAAGCAGATATAATCTCAGAGTTTCTTTTGCTCTCAGCTCAGATCCTCCCCTCTATTATAAATAAAGAAAAGAAGAGAAATATGATGGGGAAGAGGTGGTGGGGGGGCATGTGAGGAGGAGGAGGAGGAGGGGGGGGGGGGGGGCTTGTCAGTGCAGACCAAGGCTTCTCCAGAGAAAGTCAAGACACGAATAGAAGTCTTCCCGCTCTCCCTGTCTGCCTCTGTCGTTCTCCCTCAGAGAGAAGGGAAAAATCTAATTATCGAGCTCCTAAAGATCTCATTATTGGCTGAGGCTCATTTGCATGTGTGAGAGCAGCCCAGCAGGAACCAACCTGAGGACGGCCATTTTGTGCCTGATGTGAGCCACTGTGTCACCGTACAGTTGCTTACTGCCAGCCACCTTTAGAAAAGACCAGATTAAATGTCTGGCTTCACTCACTCCATCGCTCACTCGCCCCTCTCTGTGGCCGACGGATGATTGCTTCAATTACAGCGGCTGAGCGCAGTCGACTGCGATTTAAAAATGATCATAAAGCTGGAAATTATAGTAATTGAGAGATTTCTGCGTGCCACCTTAGCAGTCAGGTTAGTTGTGAGGTCTAGTATACAACTTCAGTGCTGCTTTGTTGTTCGTGCCTGTGTGTCTGACTGCGAGGAAGCACAAACACACACACACACACACGCAAATGTAAATCCAAGTGTGTTTGCAGGGAACGTGGGGCCATGTGAGCTGACAGCTCAGACAACAGAGATGTAGCGTGGATGCCCTGGAGAGTACAGAGAGGCTAGCCAGGCCAGGCACCAATAAACAAGACAAACAAGACAGATATGGAGAGAGGAGGGGTAGCGTGGTGTGTGTGTGTGAGTGAGTTCAAAGACAGAGAGAGGGAGGAAACGTGTATGAGGCAGGTCGACTGAACCTGCGTTTGACCTCATACTTGTGGGAATACTGTCACAGGTTAATCCCTTGTCAGCGTTCACACAGTTCCTTACACTTCACTGCTAAACAAAACAGATTTACATGTTAACTTTCAGTTCCCTCTACATGCACGCTTTCTCTTACTTCCCCACTTTCTACCTCTTTGGTTCTTTTTAAGATGAGTCAGGGAGAGAAAACTGTTGAAACATCAGCAACATTTAATTAAATTCTACGCCAAAGCAGAGTAGTAGAGTCCGATATGTGTTTTACCCAGGTCAGACGGAGGCTCTGGTGACACACACTGACCCATTTGGATCGACCACCAATGTGGATTCAAACCATGTGTGTCGGTCTGATAAGATTATAGGAAGGAAAGCCAGAGACTTTATGTGAACGGCTGAACTACTGTGACACATGTATTAAAGCCTTTACACACTGGAAGCGTGACGAATATATGACACGAAAAAATACAAACTACTCGCCTGCAAATATTATATATCTAGGGCTTTTATTGTGAAAGGTAAGAACAGTAAAGCGTGTACGGTCTGCGCTGCCTCTGTAAAGGTTGAAAAGAGTAATAAAGTTTGACGTTGTGTTTAGGACTACGGAGCCTCTGTGTTGTTGATTCATAAATATAGGCACATCTCAACCCGTTCCGCACAACGTGATTGGTTGATGACTATTTGCTCAGAAAACCGGCCTTGTTCCGGAAAAAAAGACGACAACGCTTTTTCGCCGCATGAAAGTATTCATGACAAAAGCAACAGTTTGAAAAAATATATTAACGTGCGAATTAATTGCACGAAACAAAACGCCTCGGTGTGTACTTTAATATTAATTTAGGCCACATGTGCACCATTTTATGTTGATTTACAGTATAAATGCAATATTTAACAATTCAGATCTGATATAAAACAGTATCTATTTTATTCTCTTACCCCTTAAAAGTCACCATGTAATTTCTCCAACTGCCAGTTTCTATCCAAAGTAAATAAAGTGATTCGGATTCCAATCCGGGTTTTGATTAAAGTGTAATCCGCAAGATCCTCCTTTTTTAAAATGTTATTTCATTTCTGACATCTTCAGTAATAAGCAGTCATTAATTCAGTGGCATTTTTGCACTTCCCAGAGGTCACCTGGCAATTAAACCGCATGGCCGACAATGAGAAATCTTTTTCTTTGGTCTTTCTGTTGATGAGTTCTAGGTGACTGCTTTTTTTCTTTTTCTTTTTCTGCTCCGTCATGGAGGCCACTGTAGTTCATACTAAACACACAGCTCTTCCTCTGTTTATTTTAAACAAACCTCTCATCCTGCTGCTGGACATATAAAAGGCAGTTTCCTGGAAAAAAAACATGAGCCAACACCAAATATTTATGAGAACAAAATGCTTCCAAGAAGCTTTCATTTTATGTTCTATCTAGGGCTGTCAGTTGATTAAAATATTTAATCGCATGATAGTTAATCATACATTTTGTATCTGTTCAAAATGTACCATAAAGGGAGATTTGTCAAGTATTTAATACTCTTATCAACATGGGAGTGGGAAAATATGCTGCTTTATGCAAATGTATGTACAGTATATAGTTATTATTGGAAATTAATTAACAACACAAAACAATGACAAATATTGTCCAGAAACCCTCCCAGGTTAGGCTTAGTTCAGAATAAAAAATACGCTCAAATCATAACATGGCAAACTGAAGCCCAACAGGTAACAACAGCTGTCAGTGTGTCAGTGTGCTGACTTGACTATGATTTGCCCCAAACTGCATGTGATTATCATAAAGTGGGCATGTCTGTAAAGGGGAGACTCGTGGGTACCCATAGAACCCATTTTCATTCACATATCTTGAGGTCAGAGGTCAAGGGACCCATTTGAAAATGGCCATGCCAGTTTTTCCTCGCCAAAACACAGTTGGTACCAATGGATTCCTTAGGTTTTTAGTTTCATATGATGCCAGTTACAATCTCCAAACGATCGTATAGCGATCGGATTTTTAAGAGGTTACGTTAAAGAAATTAGTGGCGTTCAAACAAATTTGCATTAACGCGTTATTAACGCATTAAATTTGACAGCCCTAGCTCTATCACTTAAATGTAAATGTTGCAGCATATCACTCTAAAACATAATTTATCTGGATGTCATACACTGTATTATCTCCTTATAATGTGAAACGTTTTTTTCCCACAAGCACCTCGCTGGCTGCAGACACCGCAAATGAAATCTGAGCTCATCCTTGCTTCCGATTCACATCCGTCTTTCTCAGTCCCTTCCATCTCTTTCTTCATTCCCCATACTGTGATGGTCCGGCTGTCTGTTTATCATGTGGCACGTTAATGAGAAGAGCAGTGCGATAGCCAGACTGCTTGCTGCTCTAGTAGACCCAAGGCCCCACTTTATTGATATGAGACACGGCTACAAATCACACTTCTGCATGTACTCTGCACATCACATAATTGTAAAGAACTGCCAGAAGTAATGTCATGTGTGATATTCATCAACGTACACTGATAGTAATAATGTATGTGTGTGTGTGTGTGCTGTCTGTGTGTGTGTCCTCCTCAAGTGTCTTTCAGTGGGGATCCTGCACTCCAGCTAACCCCACTCTCTCTCTGCTTACCGTGGAATTCAACTCTGAAAACAGCTCACTACCCAATCACTACAAAGACCTCATTCACACACACACACACACACATTAACAATCACACACACACACATGCACTCACAGAAAGAGAGAGAGAGAGACACACAGACAGACAGACAGAGAGAGAGAGAAAAGTATGCGCCTATATCACACTGTGCAGTTGACGTGGCAAGTTGGTGAAGGCAAAGCTGCAGCAGCCAGGGGCTTAATATTATACAGATTTTGACAAAGCAACACTTGGGTTGAGCATATGTGTGTGTGTGTGTGTGTGTGTGTGTGTGTGTGTGTGTGTGTGTGTGTGTGTACATGCATCTGTGTGTGTGTGCTCTGACCTGCACAGGGCTCTGTTTGACCTCGTTGCCAGGGGAGTTGAGTCCAGAGGCCTGCTGGAGGAGGAACTGTCTGGCTGCCTGGAGCGCCTGCGAGGAAGAAACAGAGATGATCATCATGATTACAGTGAAATATTTGTAGAATTAAACAACAAAACACTCATAAAAGTAACACACCTTTTTAAAGTTACACCTTACTTCAAATGTTTTTAGAAAAACGCATGTGTGTAAGTTCAGTTCACTCATATACAATCAAACTCACACTCTCTCCTACTGGCCACTCTGTGCACCCTCTCCCTTTGCCAAGCTGTCAGGTCGGATTTCCTCAACTCGAGACGTCCACCTGGCGCACATACAGCACGCGTTTGTGTGTGCGTCTATGTGACTGAATTCATCCCAACTCATTCAAAACCTTCTTTAACTCCAAAATCTGACCAATCTCGTCCTTTCCATTCTTTGTTTCTCTGCCTGCCCTCCCCTCTGATTCACTTTCTCTCGCTCTCTTCCACAACCCTTTCCTCTTCTTCCTCCTCCTCCTCCTCCTCTCCTTTCCGATGAAGGTGCAAAAGTGGGTTTTCCACATCCTCTGAGGCAGAAGTGTGTCAGCATTATCTCCATGTGTGTCAGTTGCACTGTGTTTGTGTGTGTCAGAGTGATGTAAGGAGCCGTTTGCCCTGATGTGCCCTAAAGAGCTGTGACTAACCACCACCCACCTCTTCGTCCCCCCCCCCCACCCTCCTCCCGTTTCTGCCCTCCAGTGCTGCCCATTCAAACCAGTGACACCATCTCTCTCCAGTCTCCATTCCTTCGCTCTGCCCTTGCCGATTCATCCTTCCGACACCGCAACCTCCCACCGCCTCTCCTCTTATCTCCTCAGCCGTAATTGTATTAAAAACTGTATAAATATCTTCCTTTGCGTCATTACATTCCTCTCTTTTCTTTGCTGTGTTGCTTGTTGCAGCGTTAAAGAGTCGAGCTCTCTATCATTAAGACAAATCAGACCCCGGAGGAACGGGCATTTTTGTTGGAATGTCTGAACTGCTCCTAAAACAAAACAAGAAAACACCCATCTCAAAACACAGGAGCCGCCTTACACTTACTGTAAGCGCACAGTCACACACGCACAGTCACACGCATGCTCACAAACACACACACACACACACACACACACACACACACACACACACACACACACACACACACACACACACACACACACACACAGCACCAGCACAACCTCATGACAGAGGTTAGAGAGGGGAGACAGCAGGATGCACATTTGCTTCCTCTGACTCAAAGGGGAAAGGTTCCTTAGTAAATATTGATTTATGAAAGTCCGTGTGTGTGTGTGTGTGTGTGTGTGTGTGTGTGTGTGTGTGTGTGTGTGTGTGTGTCTGTGTGCGCACACCACAAATTAACGGCCAGAATGAGGGATGTTCTTTACTGTGGAAGCTCTTACTCAATCACGCAGCACCAGAAATCTGTTCTACTGCATCATTTCACAACCACAGAAAACTGTAACGCTGTGAAACGACGCGGCACACACACTTACTGTATATTGTCACATATTTAATGAATTGTCAAATTAGAAGCTCGGGGTACATTAAGTAACGTTTAATTACAAAAACAGAGAGGAGAGATTATAGAGGGGAGACAGAAAGAGCGAGAGAGAGAGAGAGAGAGAGAGAGAGAGAGAGAGAGAGAGAGAGAGAGAGAGAGAGAAAGAGAGAGAGGGAGAGAGAGGGAGAGAGAAAGAGAGAGAGGGAGAGAGAGGGAGAGAAGTCCGCCGTGCAGTCAGAGTGATGAAAACCATCTGTATCGAGCACACTTGCTACTTTTGCTGAGACCGCAATTAAAACACACACACGGACGTGGCTGTGGACGTGCCTACACACACACACACACACACACACACACATGTATTTTAACACTTTAACAAAAATCTTGGGAACCCCCTCCCATTTACTGGTTTGACCTCAGCATTAAAGCAGGCACAGACACACGCACACACACACACATAGAAACCCAAAAAAAACACAACCGCCCAGTTTGTTGGCATGTGGTGTGAATTACTCCTTGAACACCCCGTCTGCCCAAGAGTGAGTGTGTGTGTTTGTCTGTGTGTGTGTGTGCGTATGCGTGTGTGTTGGCAGGAGTTGGGGAGGCATGTCTGGCAACAATAAGGGACAATTCCACCCAAATTACCACCCTGATTACCACTATATTAAAGAGCCATTTATGGCTTTCATAAACGCTACAACCAAGCAGAGGTGATGCCTGTCTCCTCTCCGATGCCTGTATTCACGGACAAGAACTACCAACAAAGCACGAGTGACTCTCTAGATATTTAAACTAAGTGTATATTGTGGATTTAGAGCCCGGTTTATTCAAATGTGACACATCTAATAGGCAAAATGCAGATATCAATATACAGTGTATATAAACATTACTACATTTGGTGTCTGACTGTTCAGACACAATACATCAAAACTCTCTCTCACTCTTCAGATCTTCTATATGGTTCTTCTTTAGAAGACCGTATGAACAAAAAACAACAATTTAGACTATAAAACCATGAAATGAGTCATTTTTTGTAGTTTTTTAAGTGATTTTACCAACACTAAGCCCATAATTTTCTTGAAATAATTAACGAAACTACAGGATTTTGTAAAGCTATTACGTGATATGATCATATGATCATCATGATATGACTCCAATGAAAGTCAATATGTGGTAATATTGAATTATTGCCCAAGCACAGGGCTGCTAAAACACAAAAAGTTTAGTCACTAAATCATCATAGGAACAGCGCTTCTATTTTACTTTATAATACCAGTGATGAAACTACCTTAAACCGACTAAAAACAAACCTTAAGGGCAATACTATATGAGTGATAATACACTATGAAGCGTTCCAATATAGAAAATAATGGACTGAGCTAAGCCGATCATCTTGAGCTTTGGGAAACAATGATCGACAATTTTCACCTTTTTTTTAAATTTGTATAGACCAAACAACTAATCTATTAATCGAGAAAATAATCTCAATTAAGTTTTGAGGGAAACATATTTTCTACCGAATTACGGTCACAGTTTTAAACAGTTTTAAACACGTGGTTAACGTTGTAAATTGAAACAAAACAAAACAAAAATAACCACAAAACTACTTGGTTAGGTTTAGCAAATAACATTGTTTGGCTTAAATTGACTATGTTGCGTTACTAAGCTAAAATAAAATAAGTGAAAGTTGACTTTTGGTTTTAACACGGGACATAAACTGCTGTCTCCTGGGTGAAAGACCAGTGTCTGTTTGACCCATCCGCCACCTAGGGCTGGGCAATATATCAATAATATATCGACATACGATATATCGTGATATGAGACGAGACATCCTCTTAGATTTTGGACATTGTAATATCGTAATATGGCATAAGTGTTGTCTTTTCCTGGTTTTAAAGGATGCATTACAGTAAAGTGATGTAATTTTCTGAAAGTACCAGATTGTTCTGGATGTTCTATTATTTGTTTTCACCCACTTAGTTATTATATCCACATTACTGATAATTACTTATCAGAAATCTCATTATATAAAATATTTTTGTGAAAGCACCAATGTCAACCCTACAGTATCGTTGCAATATCGATATTATAATATCGAGGTATTTGGTCAAAAATATCGTCGAAAAACAAACGTAATCTGCGTTAAAATATGTTTCCCTCGAGACAGGGCTGATTTGTCTCATATTTGTTTTGTATTAGAATACCAACATTTACTTGTCTACAAGTTATTGGAGTTAGTTCAGTGCCCCAAATGCAAAAGCTTTATTTTATGGGTATTTATATGTTCTGTAATTCACTGGGATGGGAGCACTGTAATTTCGACAGATTTCATGGGTGAATAATGACTGAACGAACCTTGAACTTTCAATATATGAAGTGAGAAAGAGGACAACAGGTTTGGTGCAGACACACACACACACACACAGAGCCAAACTCTCTGATATCTACCTCGTCAAGAAGCACTCCTCTGCTTTGACCCTTCTCTTTCATTTCTCCTCTTCACACTCACTCTTTGCCTTTTTCTCTCTGTGACCTGGGTGAGCTGTAGCATTGTAAAGCATGCCCCCCCCCACCCTCCACACACTCACACACACACACCAGCTCCTCCTAGACTCCCCCAGCCCCAACTCCCCGCTCCCCCTGTGGCATTCTTGGGGGCGCACTGCACCTTTAAAGAAAATATGAGGGAGGCCTAAGAGGGAGGCCCAACAACAGAGTCTTTGTGCTGCCGCGGAGCACACACACACACACAAGCACGCACACACACATGTACACACATCAGTGGTGTCAGACAGGTTTTATTAGAGTGAGAGAGGGAGGGAGGAGGAGGAGGAAGGGGAAGGAGGGGTGAGGAGGTCACTGCTCAGCTTGGAGGCCTGAGAGCACAGTGTGTGTGTGTGTGTGTGTGTGTGTGTGTGTGTGTGTGTGTCAGGTCGGTGTGTGAGTTCTTCTGACTTGTCATCGCTCCCCTCTGTAAATCATCGCCTCTGACACAGCCTTTAATAACAGTGCATTTTTTAATTCAGCAGGGTCACACACACTCACACGCACACGCACACACACGCACGCACACACACACACACACACACACACACACACACACACACACACACACACACACACACACACACACACACAAACGCGGTAAAGGCAACTTTCTCTCCTTAACAGGATTCAGAAAAAATGGCTGACAACTATGTTTCTTTGAAAGGAGAGGGGGGGTTGGTGAAGCAGTTAGAGGATCCATTAGAAGAAAAAGGATAGAAATTTCATTTTGCTACGTGTGTGTGATGATCATGTGAGTGTGTGTGTGTACATGCACATGTCCTATGTGAAAGTGTGTGTGTGTGTGCGTGTGTGTGTGTGCCTGGCTCAGGTTGCTAAAGCAAACAGGTCTGTGTGTGTGATGAATCTGGCCTCTAATCCGCCCAGTGTGTTTGGGTGAGACAGGGAGAGAGAACGCAGGAATAAGCAAAGAAATCTAAACAGAGAGACGTAGCGAAGGAGGAGGGGGGAGGCGAGGAGAGAGAGAGAGAGAGAGAGAGAGGGAGACAGGTGGGTACCATATGTTGGAGTAGTCCGTCAGCACAGACTGAGGTCCATTGTTGACGGCTGAAACGAAACAAACCGGTCCCCCTCCTACCCTCTCCTCCTCATCTCCCCCCGTAGATAAACAGCCCCCGGGGCAGACAGTGGGCTGTCCTTGAGGGAGAAGCAGGAGAAGCAGGAGGAGGAGGAGGGAGTTAGGAAGGGCAAGGGGGAGGCAGGTGGTATCAGATTTCTTTGCTCTTAGCCCAAGAAGAAGAGAGTACAAAAAAAACGAAAGAAAGGAGCACAAGTGAGGGTGAGTGAGAGGTTCATTGTTGCATCTGTCCGCGACGCAGCTAAACCAGGCTAGACGAAGCAAGTGATTCAGATGTTTCGGCAGCTTCCTCGGACGCAACAGCGCCAAACAAGTATCCCCTCTCCGCCTTAACCAGCTCAGCAGCCTGGGAAGAGAGGCTATAGTAACTCCTCCACTCCTAAAGCCCTGTTCTTCCCCAGGAGAGAGCGAGAGATGGCGAGAGAGGTAGACAGATACAGGGTGAAGACATAGAAAAGAGCCCGTCACAGCCAGCTGCTTCTCCACAGGCCTGCACGCTCTCTGATTTTTGGATCAGCGAGAGAGACCGGGTTCAGAAATGAGCGGTGGATCTTCCACACCTCTTTCTCTCTATCTCCTTTCTGGAGTGCTGTCATTGAAGCTGAAAGCCGAGCTAAAGCTGCGTCGATGCTGCCGTCCTCCTGGGTCACCCCCCCCTGTGATCCCTTGTATCCGTTTGCACTGCGCTTCCTCACTTTAGCACCAAAAAAAAACACCTCCAAACTCCCATAAACCCCTTTCCTCCTTTAATTTACTCTCTCCTCCTGGCTTGGTCTTTCTCTGCTAGCTTTTCTGCCTCTAAATCTCTCTCATCTTTGATTCCTTCTCTTTCTCTAGATGCTCAGAGGGAATCATGATCAGAGAAGATGATGAAACAAGACCGAACAGATGTAACACAATCTACAAAGCATGTAAATTTGTTAAAAGGATGATGATACTACAGCACCAGCAGCTCACCTGTGTTCAGAAGCCGGCCCGGTATTTACACCCACACACACTGTGTACACATACGGAGGGACTACTGGAGAGGTGACAGTTAGTGGGATTGCTATATGACTTTGGGGCATGTGTGAGTGAAGGCTCGGTTACAGCCGCGGTGGAATCTCACGTATCAAATGCATCACTGTCAGTCACCACAAAAACCAGATTGCTTTCCCAGATCACTCCTACTTTCTTTCTCTCCGTCTGTATCACCCGATCTGTCTCTTGCCTTCACACTGCTTCTCCATATAATGCATAACTCACAAAAAGTTTGGCTGGCATTTCTCCAAGTATTCTGTCTTTCTTGTGCCCCTGCCCCCGCTCCTCTCTAGAAATCTGTTACCCATACCCGTATACGCCACAGTAAATTCTGAGAGTAGATATGGGGTAGACGGAGGCCTAAAATAGATCGTCCGGGCCAATGGAAACCAAGCCTTGTGAATGCAGCTGTTGGCCTTATGAGAGGACCCTCGCCTTCCCTTGACTGTCAGACAAAGACCCACTACCGTGACGGCAGCTGTGGGTCTGGGATAGGTAGTTAAAAATAAAGCCATATTTAGGATTAGCACATCAGTATTTAAGGGGTGGTTATAATTAGGGCAGTCAATCGATTGATATTGCTATCAAGCGATAATACATTAATCACGATTGTCCTTATTTAATCGTGATTAATCGCAAATTAATCACACCTTTTTTATGTCTTCAAAATGTACCATAAAGGGATTTGTCAAGTATTTAATACTCTTATCAACATGGGAGTGGGTAAATATGCTGCTTTATGCAAATGTGTGTATATATTTATTATTGGAAATCAATTAACAACATAAAACAATGGTTAAAATATTGTCCAGAAACCCTCACAGGTACTGCATTTAGCATAAATAATATGCTCAAATCATAACATGGCAAACTGCAGCCCAACAGGCAACAACAGCTGTCAGTGTGTCAGTGTGCTGACTTGACTATGACTTGCCCCAAACTGCATGTGATCATAATATGGGCATGTCTGTAAAGGGGAGACTCGTGGGTCCCCATAGAACCCATTTTCATTCACATATCTTGAGGTCAGAGGTCAAGGCCAAAATTTTGCGCAAGTTTGGAGCGTTATTTTACCTTTTTTGCAACAAGCTAGTGTGATACCAATGGATTCATTAGGTTTTATAGTTTCATATGATGCCAGTATCTTTCACTCTAGCTTTAAATCTGAGCACTACAGCCTAAAAATTGCAAGTTGCGTTAATGCTTTATTATCGCGTTAACTTTGACAGCCCTAATTATAATAGATTTGTTGCATGTCGCATTTTAAAGCTGAAGGAGGTTAACTTTTTATCATTAAATATGATAAAAAGTTATTTTTATAAAACTGTCACTATATCCTGACAGTAGTGCATGAGACAGTGTAATGGGACAGTTTGCTCTTGCTGGTGGGCAATGCTTGGTTTTGGCTCGACTGTTTTCAACATGGCTGCCGGGTCACAAACTTTCTCATTTAACAGTACACTACAAGACATTTCTGAAAACATTTGAGGTGAGAAATAGGCATTACAGTAACAGGATATTGATTTGTATCAGCGCTGCCTAGTTTGACCGTTTGATTGGACTTCACGAATTTTGTCAGCAGTGATTGACAGCTGCTGTAGAGACAGCTCGGCTCTGATTGGTTGTTTTCCTTTGGTGCGGTGAAATCTTGTAAATGCCAATAGGAGCATTAGGAAAACACATTTTTTTCACAGATCTCATGCACTACTGTCAGATTATACTGACAGTTTTATAAAAATAACTTTTTATCATATTTGCTCAAAGTTACCAACTGCACCTTTAAGGGTATAATAGATTTGTAACATGTCGCATTTTAACAATGAAGATAACTGCCTTGTACAGTTTTGTACGTTACTGTAAATTGCTGAGAAGATTGACAGTCTCGTAGCTCATTGTAGCTGTTAACCGTGCAACCATCAAGGCCAAAGTCTGGAAGTTTTTATCCCACCCAAACATTACAGGAGCCGATTTCACTGATGCTCATGTTTTCCACCAGACGTTCAATTTAATGGGAAATTTGCAGGATTATGTTTGGGTGAAAACGTAAGTTGCTCTGTAGCTATGAAGGGGGGTGGGTGGGGGATCTGCTGAGCAGGAAGCAGCATTTTCTTTGTTGCAGTAAGCAATAAGTGAACATGGTCTTTAAGTAATTGGAGAAACGCCAGCACTAAAACTAATTAATTTGTCACAAATATATACAGATTTAATGGCACATTGAAACAGTTAGTGCAACTATCATAGGTCGAAGGTGTAAGTGAACAGGGAGTGGTATATATATTGAGGGCAGATCAAGGGTTTCCAGGGGTAAACATACAGGGGTAAGGGGCAGCCTGAACCAAAGCCTGCTAAAGCCGCTCAATTTCACGGTGGGTTACAAATAAACTATGCTCTGCCCAGACTTCGCCCCTTTCCCCTGACTCTTCCTCACGTACTCCTCCTCTGTTTCTGGTATTAATCAGGTCTTTCCGGCCTCCCTCCACCAGCTTTCCTGCCATTTGTTTTCGCTCATAGCAACGTGGACTTCAAACCAGTTGTCCACCAATATAACTGGGCTTAAACGGCGCTGAATACCTCAATCTGTTTAGGCCACTGCCGCCAAGCTGGAGCTATCTGGGACACCTTCAGAAACACCAGCCAGCCGCGATCCCGTTCAGCTATTTAATGTAATGTTTCCGCAATATAAAGGCACCGTTCGAGAGCTGAGGTTTTAAAACGGCTGAAGCAAGCTTCTCTGGGCCCAGACTGACCATTAAAGAGAGGAAAGACCGCGTTCAAGAGCCAACGCAATAAAAACTCACAAAACTCCAAAAGAACTTCAAAAATATGCCGTAATGTTTGAAAACCCTGGCCGATTTTAGATTTTTTTTCACATCCTATTTTTCACAAAAGGGACCTGTTCTAAACTCCGGGGACCCTGCCGTTTTCCAGATGGTTCTCTTCAGTTCAAAACTGTTTTGTGAAACGAGAAAACCTCTCCCCTTCAACTATGTCCCTGCACTCATCTAATGTTTCTATTGATTCACAGGGGTATACGCGCAGTCATAAAAAGGAGCTGACTGAATACCCAGGACTGCTTTATATCATTACACAATTCATCATCATATACACACACACACACACACACAGAAAGAAATCTATCTTCCTAAGGAGATGTTGTCAGCTTTTCTCTGTTAAGTGAAGGGAAAAGGGCAAAAAGAGATAGACAATTAAAGATAATGATGAGGTGAGCAGGGACAGAAAGAGAGAGGAACTCCCTTACTGAGATTATAAAAGCAGCTCCCTCTATACTGCAGGCCTCATCTCAGTCCAGGCGGCTAATTGATGGCAAATAGCTCTACAGCAGTTTCCTTCCACACACACACACACACACACACACACACACACACACACACACACAAATACACGTCATACATTATATACACATATGCAGTTTCCCTGCGGTTTTCAACACAGCTCGTTTGGCAAGAGAGGAAGGTCTCACTCCAGACAGACCCAGCCCACAGCGGAAACACACACACACACACACACACACACACACACACACACACACACACACACACACACACACACACACACACACACACACACACATAAACACACAGTGTACCTTGTAATATTTAGCCCTCATCTTGTATAAGGTAGGACAGTTAAGTAGTTTGGTCATGCTCCCGGGAAGACAAGGCCACTTAGGTGTTAGGTCTTAGCTGGGTGACCTGCAGAGTTTAAGCTGCTTCTTCTCTTGCCCAACGAGAGCAACTCCTGCGAGGCCAGACTGTGCGAGGCCAGCCCATGATGAGGATAGCACTAGCCTGGCAACCAGACCTCACATATGGAAACCGTTTAACTGTTATTATTAATATCCCAAAAAAAAAAAAAAAATCAAACTAATAACACATGCAAGACGCTGCCAAGACTCCGCTCAGGAGACAGAGGGAAAACACATACATACACAAACAGAGACTGTCTGCCATGTGCATATGCATACACAGACACACACACACACACACACACACACATAATGTACACACACAGACGCCTATTGGTTAAACAGAAAAACACGCTCCTACTCAGTGGCCTGTAAAAGTATTAGCCGGCCTGCCCCGCTTCGATGGAAATAAAACTCTTTCATGTTTTTGGTTCAGAGGGTTTTTACACCTGGTTGTGGCTGTGGAGATGGAGATGAACACACCCTCGCACCCGCCCTTACCACATATACACACACACACACACACACACACACACACACACACACACACACACACACACACACACACACACACACACACACATACAAACACCGGAAGTGGGCAGGCACAACAAAGGCTGGCTGCTGTACAAGATGTAAGACGTACTAAACAAGAAGAAAAATCTTTAACTTCCCCAAATGAGACGCAGGGGCGTGTTCAAAAAAGGGGAAATGGGGAAGTGTGTGTGTGTGTGCACTGGACTATGCGATTTAGTAAGAGGGTCAATACAACCAGATGTGAACAGGCACATTTTTCAATTTAAAATACCTCAAAGCTCAGTAGGGGAAAGAAATCGATACAGCATAGTATCGCGATATTTTGCAATATTGTATCGATACACAGACGTCAAGTATCAATTCTTTATTATATAAACTATCAACCTCTTAATCTGATGGTCTGCCAGCCGGCCACTATTCTGTCTTTCAGAGGTTGTAGCGGGCTCAGTCTTAAAGCTGGAGTGAAGATACTGGTATCATATGAAACTAGAAAACCTAAGGATTGATTGGTAATAACCAATGTCATTCTAGCTTGTCAGGAAGAAGGCTAAATAATGCTCCAAAGTTGCGCTCAAATTTGGTGAGGAAAAACTGGCATGGCCATTTTTAAAGGGATCCCTTGACCTCTGACCTCAAGATATGTGAATCTGAGTGAAAACTGTTTCTTATTAGATAAAATAGATGCTGAAAAACGGCATAATTTGCAGTTCAAAAAAGGTAATACATCACAATATATCTTATCGTAATACTCAGCATATCGCAAAATGTTTAAAAACGCAATAAGATCGTATCGTGACTTAAGTATTGTGATAATATTGTGTTGTGGGGCCTCTGGTGATTCCCCTAAAGCCCAGTACAATTTCAATTTAAAACTTTCGCTATTATTAAATTTCTTAATTTAACAATTTTGTTCAGAGATTTGGGAAAGCGGGGACTACTAGATAACTGTTACAAGTCCATCAGGACAAGTAAAAAGAGCAATGAGAAAGGTTTTAGTCACCCATCACCAATTTATCCGATTAACTCAACCACTTATTTTGAAGTACAAACAAAAGTAAACACAATGTTGGTACCCAAACTTTTTTATGGTGAGGAGCAGAAAGTGTGCGAACTTTGACCTACTGTACCTCATGTGAGCTGTGTGTACACATAAAGTTTTTAACCTTCATTGTCCAATAATTGTTTCAGATAATAGAGTTAAAATGGGGTTTACCTGAGTAAAATCTATATATGTGTCATATAAAACTTTCCTTCTGTCCTTGAATGAGCATACATTTAGAGCAGTATTTATGACATCTTAATTTCATGAAGTTTAGACAAAGAAAAAGTTCTAATGAAGTTTCATAAACACCCTTATTAAAATGTTGGAGTATTTGTGTGAAGAAGCAAGAAGACGAAATCTAGGAGTTCGTCATTTGCTGATTTGACTTTTTAGGATTCTCTTAATGAGGGGACAAAGTGCTACCTTACTTTATCTAAAAAGAAGTTACACTATACTTACATTTTTTTGTTGTTATGGAAAACTTAACCGACAAGACAACAAATGCATTCTGTCTGTCAGGTGGAAAAAAAAGCTGTCTCACACACACGCACACACTTTCCCAGAGCCGAAGAAGAAAGCAAAGAGAGAGAGAAGAGCTACATTCCTCTCCTCCTCCCTGTTGACTCTAATCTCTCCTTTAAAATGGCTCACACAAAGAACCAGCGCAGACTAGCTAATTAGCAACACTTTAGGCCTCTGCAGCTATTGTGTGCGTGGTGTGTATATATGTGTGCGCTCATTGTGTGCACCGCCGGGCTCTCGACTGTTTCCAGGGTAACTACTTGCCTAGCAGCCTTGTGAGCGTTGCACATTTTGTCTGTACCCTTCACATTCTCTCCTTCCCCTCTCGGTGTCCATCACTTTCTGTGAGTCCGGAGTCGGGGAAAGAAGGAGCGAGGGGACTTTAAGAAAAGAGGACTAAGATATGAGTATTTTCTGACCTGTGTGGGTGGGGGTTGTAAACTAATGTTCTCTTTTTTGAGTGCCTTGACCCTCGTGAACTCTGGAACACGGCATCTGAGCACACGTCAATTAAAACCAATTACGGCTGCTGCTTTTTGATACAGAAAGCATGGGACGGCGACCAACGTGTCCATGCACACACACACACACACACACACACACACACATTCATACCCCTCTGTCACTGACTAGTAGTAGTAATGAGGTCATTCAGCTTTGCTCGCTGACCTACGACCTCTTAAAAAAGGCCTCAGTCACCATGGCGATACCTTCTGAAGAGCGAGAGTCAACAATCGACTTTTTCAACCTCTGAAACTTCTCCAGGAAGAGTGTCCGTCCCCGCTCATGTGTGTGTTATTTACCTGACATCGCAGCTAGGCCTGCCCAGCGTAAAGTGCTTCCAAACACTCCCATGGCAACCAAACCCAACCTAACCCCTTCAGGTGCCCGGGGATGTGTGTATAAGTCAGTCTCCACAACAGAGACAGGACAAACACACGCAGACACACATCCTTCTTCGGTTGGTATCTGTCTATTCTTGTCCCTGAGCCTCTCTGCTGGTTGGGTCAACCAACCGTGACTGTGTCCATGCCGGATGATCTGGCCCGGTGGACCATGTCTACTGTCCGTCTACTCTTTTTTTCCACAAGACTTGTAGCCTTGTAGCCTGCTTCTTCACAGCCTCTCAGACAATACACTTTATTATGATTTAAGGAACTTGTCAAACCATAGTTGTCCCTCAAGAACATCACCAAAGAACGTATATTGCCAAGAAGTGAAAGTCAATTGTTCGTTCCATTGCAGCATCAGCGCCCAGCAGAAAAGCTATTCGCCATTTTGGACTGAAAGCGACTACCGGATGCCAGTAAAACGTCCGTCTAAAAAGTGTTGTACAAAAGTAAAAAAATATATATTTCTATTCTATTGTCATATTCTACTGTGTTGAACAATAAAATATCATAAATATAATAAGCGTTTTTTGTCCAAAGTGGTGGCAGCTGAGTTTTGTATAGGGATGCACCGATACAGAGACCGGATCAGATATCGGGCCGATACTGACTCAAATAGCTGGTTCGCCGATATATTGAATTCAATTCTATGTTTATATACTATATATATTATATACTGGAATTTAATTCCTGTTTAAGTTTTGACCAATTTGTTGCTACATTAAAAGGGTTTACACTTGAATTTTAAGTCCTGTTAATGTTGAAGACTTTTCACTGAATTTATATCTATGTATTTAATCTATTATGTATTATATATTTATCTATGTACTCAGTATCGGCCAATACCCAAAGCCCAGGTATCGCTATCGGGACTGAAAAAGTCTGATCGGTGCATCCCTAGTTTCGTCTCTTTGCTTCTATACTCTTTGACATCACTCTGTAATTAGAGAGTGATAATGTATATGGAAGCGATAGAGAAAAGCAGAGAAATACAAAAGGGAAAGGACATCAATAGTGAGAACAAATATCACACTCCAACTTTCAATGTCTTGGCTGGAAAAAGCAGTAAAAACTTTTTTTTATGGGCGCTCATAAATACAACATCTCAGCATCTTTGAATTAGGTCTCACTGTGAGCAATCACTGAATGAGAAATATGAGGACGGGGAGTCATGTGAAATACATTACCGTCCTCGACCAAAAAAAAATCTTTGTTGACTAACATCATACGATTTTGTCAACTAATCGATTCGTTGATTTAATCGACAGATCTGTCCACAAAGAATCAAACAAAATCACCATTTTAAATCTTGTGTTTCCCTGAGATGTGCTCAGAAGTTTCTTGGAAATAAGAAGGGGGCAGCCCTGTTAATGACCATTACATTTGCAGGTGTGGCATTGTGTGTGTTTTCGTCTGTTTACATGTATGGGATTTGAGTGCGTACGCCTCAAATCCCCCACAACCCTGAACAGTTCAAAGAATGGACGGATGTCTCAAATCTAAATACTAAGTTTTTATCAATCAATACGAGCAGATATATATATGTAGAGAGATCGTCAGCGCAAGAAAAAAAGGGAAGTTAAAGTCAAAGACGACAGATGAAGGGACCTGCTGGTGCTTTTAAGACTCCTCGAGGAAGTTGGCGTTCTATAGGTCTCTTTGTATCGCCGCGGTAACAGCAGTGGGTGTTCCGTGATGCTAGGCAACCCGACTGGCCCCTCCTCTGTCTCAGCATGACCTCTGGTGACCTGCGAACTATACTGACCTCAAACATAAAGAGGAAGGCCTGGCCCAGACCGAGGGAAAGCTTTTAGGAGGTGACAGCACTCAGAGAGAGGCCTGGGACTGATTTACTGGCCCGCACACACGACGGACGTACACACACACACACACACACACATATTCACATGCAGACGGACATATAGACAGAAAAATGACACACGTGGGATACAACCTGTCATGCAGATGCACAAAACGCAAGTATAATGTAATTAAATTAAATCCCACTGCACTGACAAACTGGAAAAAGTGTTTTTCTTCACCTCCTCTTCTCCAGCCACCCCTTCACCTCCGTCTCCTCTGCACTCCTGACCTGAAAGTGAACTCTAGTGGGAGACCCGAAGGTCAAAGAGGACGTAATAACTGTCCCAGTGACCAAAATTCACCTCCCATAATTTAGCAATGGCCGAGCAGCCGGAGCTATAGAATCGCATGTCTCAAAACCTCCCCGCCTCCATCCATACAGGCCGTAATTACCGAGCCGAGCCAATCTAACAGGAAGCCATACGTTATCTGAACCATCCAGCGTCTCTCATCGCCTGTTAACGCGCACACCGATCTCACACATCTGTCCGCAAAGCATTCCCGCCATGCGCGCACACACAACAAAACAGCTATCTTTCATCAGTGTTTGTGTATATCTGAGATCTGTATCGGTTCCCCCTGATCTCCAGTCATCACTGTGGCTCCTTAATTACACCCTTCATTAACTCACATCAGCTCTGTGCATGTGTGTAACTGCCTGTGTGTAGATGGGAGAGGGGGAATAACAAAGATTGCTAGTATGTGTGTGCATTTCAGAGAGCAAAAAAAAAGGAAGTGCTGAGGACAAAGTAGATTATGACAAATGAGAGCGGGGATCGAAGCTCCGAACCAATTTCTAAAACTACGTTTTCCTCAACCAATGTTCCTTTTAAACAATACTTGGCCTTCCGATTTTCCCGGGAGTCTCACGTTTTTCATCGCCCTTTCCCCCTTTCCTCCCCGGGTCGCAATTCTCCTGTATTTCTCCTGATTTATGACACATTTTCACACTTTTTCTTTTTTCCTTTTTGTTATCTTAACCTGTTTCTGGCACTGTACAGCGTCTATTAACCCTACTGTTTCCACCCGGACCACAATACAGCTACACCAAATGCCGTCTCTAAGCTGAAGAGAGCAGTCTATGCTCGAGACACAGCGCAATTCGAGCTCTGCGCTCACCAAGCTGGGCTTTGCTCGACGTAGCGAAAAGCTGTTGTAGCGTGGCGCAAGCTATTGGAAATAACGGGTTTCAGAGCATAGTGGTGCCGTTGTCGAGTTGTTTGAAATGGCCTTCATTGAGTGAGAGACGGAGAAAGAAATTGCAAGTACTATCTGAAAGAAATACTCGACATAATAAAAACTGATGAATATTAGTTTATGCCAGAGGGGCGAATTATTCTTTCCTGAGAATTAAAGGTAAAATTAAAAGTTTAACATAAAAATGCTGTCGCAATATACTTATTATTTTTTGTTATTTTCGTTCTTTTAAAGTCACCAGAATGCAGGAAACAAAGTCTGTGAAACTCCAATTTTTCTTGGTTTTGAAATCCTCCCTATTTTTAAGGTCTCATGGTTGGCAAGTACGTTTTAAACCCCTAGGGGAAGGGAAACTACCGCTACAATCTGCCTCTCACTTTCTATATGTGCCTAAGAGCGAGTGAAGAGCAAGTGAGAGAGAGAGAGAGAGAGAGAGAGAGAGAGAGAGAGAGAGAGAGAGAGAGAGAGAGAGAGAGAGAGAGAGAGAGAGAGAGAGAGAGAGAGGAGGAAAAAAACAAAAAACTCCCCGGCTGTTTAAGCTGACCGATGAGTGGCACTCGTGAGAGGAAACGGCACCTTTTTGTCACCATCTCTCTCTTTCCTCTCCCTCCTACTTTTCCCCTCCCCTCTTTCCCAACATCACCGGCGGCAATCCACGACTACTGTAGCTGCTGGAGCAAATTCATTGATGGCGAGGAAAAAGGAGGAGAAATGAGAATGGGTGAGAATGGAGGGGAGAAGGGGAAGTGACGGCGCTCAAAGTACGGACTCACATCTGCCCAAAAAAAACAAAAAGAGAGACGTAAAGAAAAGAATTGAAGACACCTGGTTCTCGTCAGAGCACCCTCCACCCAGCCACACACACACACACACACACTTTGAGGTTTGTTAGGATTTATCCTGCTTACATTTCTCCTCTGCTATGCATCATTTCATGTCTACACCCGTGCCCGGCACCTCAACAAAGTGCCATACACTCTCCACTGCACTCTCACTTTTCCACCTCTCCTTCCTCTCGCCCTATAACTCCGCTCTTTGTTTTCCCTCCCTCCCTCACCTCCCTCCTTCCTCTCTCCCCTCGATGATGGGGCAGAACTGGTCTTCGCCCCTTCTTCCCTTTCTTCCCTCTCTCTTCCCTCTCTCCTGCTCTGTTCTTTCTGGGGAGGCAGACAGGCCACATTCCACAGGGAGGCCCAGGCGCCCTTTTCTGACACGTCTCAGCGTTACACCCCTCCCTCATCCCTCTATTCCTCCTCTCCAGCCCACCAATGTCCCCCCCCCTCCTTCCCCCACCCAAAGTGCTGCCTCTTTGCCCCTCCTTTTTCCCTCTGGCTGTATGTCCCATCTCCCCAATACCTCCTCGAGGCTCAACCACTTCCTCATTTGTCCGCTGACCACCTACAGCATCTACCTGTGACCTCAATCTATCTATCTATCAATCTATCAATCTATCAATCTATCAATCTATCAATCTATCTATCTGTCTATCTATCTATCTATCTATCTATCTATCTATCTATCTATCTATCTATCTATCTATCTATCTATCTATCTATCAGGGCTGGGACGATTCACCTATCTCCTGATTCGATACTATCACGATACTTGGGTGCCCATTCGAGATGTACTGTGATTTTTAATTAAGTAATGCGATTTGATTTTACGATTTATTGCGATTTTTGTTAACTTTTTTTAACATTAGACCATGGGAAAAGTTGAATCATACACTTCTAGGGGTGTGTAGCAGGTGTGTAGTCAGAGATGTAGGCAGGCATTGTTTATAAAAAAATTTCCAGCAACCCAAAAAACAAAGAATAAAGATATTTCCCTCACAAATTAGTGGTATTTTCTTTTTAATTTATAAGGGACATGTCATGTTTTATACTTCTGGTAAATATAATCCGATCAATCTTATTTCCATATATGTATTTTATATATACAGCTCCCTTTGTTAACACCTTATTTTGAAAACCGGACATAGTCACACGCGTATACTTCCGCAAAACTTGGCCAAGTGCGACGCTAGCTTTCCCGTCAGCTCCGTTCTCTTTAAACATCCATGAACAGCTCCATCGGGGCCGTTTGAATGCATTAAACATAAATGTAGGTATATAGGTGCTCTACAGTTGTAGGGACGGCTGATTTGACCACGGAGATGCGAGTGACGATACGATAACGTTTCCTGTCCATGACAGAGTTAGCATGCACCTTTAGCCATGCTGTCTAGCTCTGCTTTTCCTGGCAATGTGTGAAACCCAAAGTGTTTCCATACTTTACTGTATGTGTAGTGTTTACCACTTTGGATTTAAAATGTGAGGGTGTAGGTCGTATCCACGCAGACCCTCAGTCGTTTTGTAATTTCTCGTTGCAGCCAGCTGCGGTTTGTTTTGGTTGACGGATACGGAACAGATATGACGTCACGTTACTCTGACTCCAACAATGAAAAGCAGTAACTTCCTTCTACCTCCGCATAGACTCAAATGACGCAAATATATTGATTCGGGCATTAAAAAGTCAATTTCAAAATTGAAAAAAGAAAAAAAAATAGCGATACATAGGTGATTGATTTTTTCCCCCACCCCTCCTATCTATCTACAGTATCTATCTATCTATCTATGAGAGAGAGAGAATGACAGAGTCAGAGAAAGATGGAGACAGACGACAGAGCGAGGCCAGTGGAGGGGTTTGATGGCTGGAGATGGCTGCTGTGATTTCTCTCAGGTTCCCAAGGGGCCCGAGGAAAAGACGGCTTTGTGTTCTGACAACACCGCGCTGTCAGGAGTTCTGTGTGTGTGTCTTTTTTGCTCCAGTGCGCACTGGCATGGTGTTTAAGCACCAACACTAGTCTGCAGCAGTACACCTTCAGGTGAGAGACTCAAGCGTGGAGGAGAAAGGAACAAGAGGAGGAGGAGGAGGAGGAGGAGAGGGAGGAGGTAGAGCCAAGACTTTAAGGTTGAAGCATGAGAGCAGGTTCTTATACAGTGTTGTCAGGTGACCAGTGTCAGTATAGGGGCTGTCTGTGTGTCAGACAATATTGATTTTATGAGCAAAGAATACAGCCTCTATGGCCACCCAGGACTACTACACCAAAACTCTATTTAATCAAGTAGTGTGATGGGAAAAAAGGTAACATACGGCCTTATGGACAGAGCAAGTATGTGCAGGTTTCAGGGTTTCAGAAAAGGCTTTGTATGCCTGTCAGGATATTTCGAATTTTAACTGACATGTGAGTTTAGACTCAATTTAAACAAATACAAATAAAGCTGAAAACGGGTCTGAGCAAACATAGCTGATGAAAGAATGAGTCAGTATGAGAAACAGGATGTTTTGCATATTCTGTTACAAAAACCCCATTCTGTATTACTGTAATTTAAAATTGAACACTAGGGCTGCAACCAACAATTATCTTCATTTTCAATTAATCTTTTGATTATTTTCTCGATTAATCGATTAGTTGTTTGTTCTATAGATTGTCAGAAAATGGTGAAAAATGTCGATCAGTGTTTCCCAAAGCCCAAGATGACATCCTCAAATGTCTTGTCTTATTCACCACTCAAAGATATTCAGTTAACTGTCATAGAGGAGTAAAGAAACCAGAAAATATTCACATTTAAGAAGCTGGAATCAGAGAATTTTTATGTTTTTTTTCTTAATTAAATACTCAAACCAATTAATTATCACCATAGTTGGCGATTATTTAATAGTTGACAACTAATCGATTAATTGTTGTAGCTCTGCATGTAAGTTAAGATTCTTTTTTTTACAAATATAAATAAAGCTGAAAACCGGTCAATCTCTGATTGAATTAATGAAAGTTTTGAAACTAGAAATGGTCAGTATGACAAACAGGTATACATTGTTAGTTATGAGGTAAATCTGATATTCTGCTACAAAACCCCATCCGGTATTAATTAACAATCGGGCACGCAACACAAACTAAACAAATAAATGTAACATATTTTAATACTTTTTCAAGGCCCTGAATTTAGGACTATTAAATGTAGATTGTTTTTTTTATTATTTAGTTAAATGGTGTGAATGGAGAACACAAACTGAGCAAGAACGAGAAAAGAAAGAGATGAATAAAGAAAGAAATGATATCAGAACAACCACTCAACAGTGCTCACTGGCACAGAACTCCCATCTTATCCAGGGGGTGAGGGAGGGTGAGGGAGAGGGGTGAGGTGACCAAAGGCTGGTAATACTGAGCAGAGATGACAGGGACACACACACAAATACCTTCTTCTAACATGGGAATGTAAAACAAAGGAGAAAATAAAGATTTCTGAGGATTATACTCATAAACTCTGCCTTCTTATCATACACTGACTGACCACTCAACTGTACAGTAAAACAGAAATAAACTAGGGAAAGGCTGTAGTGGCATAAAGCACAACAGATCCAGAAAAAATATCTGTAGCAGGAAAGACATACCTCTGCCTCATGAAGACTCAAATCTCTCCAATCTGTGCAAATTGAGCTGAACAGAAAGCTCTAAATAGAGGAGCGTTACGATAAATTGCTGCGTATTTACTGCTACACATGTGGATGTAACATATATTCTATGAGGTGAGGGTCGGGATCTGGAGGAAAGGTTGTGCTTGTCTTTCATGGTCCACAGCGGATAGAAGGAAAAAGAAGTACAGTGAGGGAGAGAGGAAGAGAAAAAGATGGAAAGAGAGAGGGAGGTATGTTTGTGGTTGGTAACCCGCTCAAGAGAGGAAATACCAGCGTGCACACACATACACACACACATATACACACACACAGGTGCAAAAACATAGAGAGCAGAGACAAGTCCGAGAGAATAAAGACCTGCTTTGTATGAGCTACAGGTTTGGTGTTTATGTGTGTGCATGTGTGCGTGGCTGTGTGTGTGTGTGTGTGTGTGTGTGTGTGTGTCCTCGGATGAAGGTTGCTGAGGAAGCAGGGTGAGGATGCAGTCAGGGGAAGGAGGAGGGAGAGCAGGACACGAGTGAAGGGCCTTGAGTGTTCTTCATTCACCTAAGGCTCCATCATTATAATTAGTGGGAATAATTTTAGCAGCAGGGAGGAAACCCAGATTTTTTCCCCCTGGGTTTCCTCAACTAGAAACTCAGCTGCTGTCGGAGAGCCCAGAACTCACACTGACCCTCTGTGACGGGCAGACACAAAACACGCAGGACGAGAGGGTTAGACGTATTGCCAACATGCTTATTAGGGCTGTCAATCAATTAAAATATTTAATCACGATTAATCTCATGATTGTCCATAGTTAAATACGATTAATCATAAATTTTTTATCTGCTCAAAGTGTACCTTAAAGGGAGATTTGTCAAGTATTTAATACTCTTATCAACATGGGAGTGGGCAGATATGCTGCTTTATGCAAATGTATGTATATATTTATTATTGGAAATCAATTAACAACACAAAACAATAACAAATATTGTCCAGAAACCCTCACAGGTACTGCATTTAGCATAAAATATTATGCTCAAATCATAACTTGGCAAACTGAAGCCCAACAGGCAACAACAGCTGTCAGTGTGCTGACTTGACTATGACTTGCCCCAAACTGCATGTGATTATCATAAAGTGGGCATGTCTGTAAAGGGGAGACTTGTGGGTACCTATAGAACCCATTTTCATTCACATATCTTGAGGTCAGAGGTCAAGGGACCCCTTTGAAAATGGCACTGCCAGTTTTTCCTCACCAAAATGTAGCATAACTTGGGAGCGTTATTCAGCCTCCTTCCTGAAAAACTACTATAACATGGTTGGTACCAATAGATTCTTAGTTTTTTGTTGTTTCTTATGATGCCAGTATCTTCACACTATAGCTTTAAAGCTGAGCTAGTTGCGTTAATGTGTTAAAGAAATTAGTGGCATTAACAAGAATTTGCGTGAACGCCTTATTATCGTGTTAACTTTGACAGCCCTAATGCTTATACAGCCACAGTAAATAGGAGAATATGTTGTCTCCTAATCTCTTCATCACTTGCAGCAAAATGCCACATCGGTGACTGAAAACATGAATCAGTGACTTTCCACCATTACAGCGGACATTCTTGTGCGGTTATGGACAAATGACTAATGTGGAGACCTCTGGATGAAAAAAAAAAGATTTTAAAATGATGTGTGTGTGTGTGTGTTTGTGTGTGTGTATGATGTGTAAAGCTCTGGTCCTTAGGAGAGCAATCAGAAAAGAGCTTTGTGGATTTTTGGGGGAATGAGAAATAAAAATGTTGAATTTCATCCAAAAAGTTTCCGGGAAGTTTGGAAATTCCATTCGACACAGTGGCCAGTGCGTGTGTGTATGTGTGTGTGTGTGTGTGTGTGTGTGTGTGTGCGTGTAGGGTGAGTGTGTGTGTGTGTGTATGGAGAGGGGACTGACGCACAGGAGGCAAGATAAATAGCATTACTGGAGACACTACACGCTGACGTGTCAAACACACACAAACACCACTTCACGGATCAGTGAAAAAATAAAACACACTCTCCCACACACACTCCCACACACACACACACACACACACACACACTCACACACTCCTTGAGCATCTGTATCGAGTGTGTGTTTACATTGTGAGAATGTGCGAGTGCATGTCTGATCCCCAAAATGGCTTTTCTCACCTACAGAGCTCAAACGGCAGGTGTGTCTTCCAATATTTTCTCAACCAGTAACAATATATCGGTGGGAACCTCCTGCGTATGAATTATTACGGTGGACTTTGTCCCGGTGGAATTAGTTGGCACATTATGTACGGTGGGTAATTAAAGCACCCAACGAGCCAACCTGTCAGAGCTTTTCACCGTTCGTACATGCAGCGCTGACAATTACCAGGGCCTGGCCGACTACGTGTTGTCACATCTGTACATTATGTAACGGCCCGCTGTGTACATGCTGTTCCAACACAATGTACTGTACATATGTACATGAATTGCACAAGTGGGAGGCAAAACAAGTTTCGCAAGCAAGTATGTACAGGTAGATATGTAAACACAATGTCAAATGCATGCACAAAAAGAAGCACACGTTGGCTCGAAAACATGCACACACACACACACACACACACACACACACACACCTGTTGCTGTTGCAGGTGCAGTAAGTCGACCGGGCTGATCTCTCCGTTGGTGTCACCGTTAGACCCGCCCTCTCTACCTCCCCCTCCATCTGATTGGCTGCTGACTCCGTTCTGGTTGGACGGTGTCGTTCGAATGGTCTCAGAGGCTGATTCCACCATCATCACTGGCACCTGAGAGCAGGAGACGAAGGAGGGAGGGGGGGAAAAACAACACACAGATTGAACAAAAGTGACCCGGGCAGTTTGAGCAGAAAGCCTGCTCCCATCTGAGTGAACAAACAAGGCAGGAAACTAAAGTAAACACACGCAGAGATAGAGGAGTGAATTGTGTGTGTTTATGTGAGTGTATGTGTGTGCACGTGTACTTTGTGAAAAAGGTCTTTTGGTCATGAACCACCCACACACAAACATGCCCAAGTGGCCACAAAGCAACACCTGAAGCAGACACTTTTTTTGTCTGCACGTATTAAATGTGTGTCTAGGAGCGTACGCGTGGATTAGGATCAGACGTGCAGCAAATCTAAACTGACAAGGCTGTTAATACTCTGCTATATAGTTAAATAACACAGACATTTCTCCAATAATCAGAGGTGGCATGTGTGCGCTGTGTGAGAGCCATGAGCAGGTTGGTCTTTGAGAAAGATCCGTTTGATGCACCTTCATAGGGCCTCTCTAATTAGAGCGTGTTCCTTCCACAAAACCCCGACAAAACGAGCCGTTCCTGGATGTGTTGTTGTTTTTGAGAAACAAGGCCTCGCAAACACACGGGCGCATTTGCCATCGTTAGGAGCCCGAGCGTGGGAGAGAGGAGACGCCGAGACACACACACAGAGACGCGCAGAACACACACAAGGCAGCTGTAACACAAAACAAAACAAACCCTCACACAAGCACGCAGGCTGTGAACTCCTAATGACAAGCTCAATCTCGTCTTTCTGCCTCATCCAGTTTTAGAAATTAACACACACACACAAGCGCGTAGCTTTTTTTTTAAGGGGAAAGTTCTAATGCTTTTTTATTTCAGCAAACCAGGGTGGGTACACAAAACGCCATCGAGGCATTGTACCCGCCGCCTGTGTGCGACTGTGTGTGTGTGCGCGTTTTTTCAGAAGCGTACAACCCATGCCTTCTGGGGAAACAATAAAAGGCATTTCATGAGAGAATCTAACTTTTCTTTTCCTCTGAGGCGAGAGCAGGTGAAGCTCTGTGTGTGAATGTGTGTATGTGTGTGTGTGTGTGTGTGTGTGTGTGTGTGTGTGCGTGTGTGTGTGTGTATGTGTGTGTGTGTGTGTGTGTGCATTTTTTTTCTGTGAGACTCTGACAGCAGGTGAGGGTGTGAAAGAGCGCTGGTGGCTCTATTAATGGAATGCTGCCAGATGCTTGCTGAGGGACAGGGACCTGAGCATGTGTGTGTGTGGGATACAAGTGTGTGCAGGTGGATGGGCTGGTAGGGTTGCCAGTTAAAGGGTCAGTTAACCCAAAACCCCCCAAAAATGTATTCTCTCACAAGTGGTGTCTAGCCATGCAGGTAATTTAATTTTCCAAGGTTTCGGTATACCTGCTATTGAATTTTCTGCTGGTGCCTCAATGCAGTGGAGATCAACAGAATATTCTTTGTGCTACTCAATGCATTGAAAAAGTAACATTTTAAAAATTCTTCAGCAATTTGTCTTTTCACAAAACAAAGCCCCGTTTCAGGCCGTTACACATTGGCAGCGTTTTTTTCATGTCAATATATTTTTTCGAACTGTTTTTGTCATGAATACTTTCCTTAATATTACGCGGTGAAAAAGCGATGTAATTTTTGCACCATGAATGAAGGCATCAACCAATAAAAATTGTGCGAAACGGGTTGAGTTGTGCCTATATTATCAAACAACACGGAGGCTCTTTAGTCCGAACCGAGACGGCAAACTTTATTACTCCTTTCAACCTTGACAAAGGCAGCGCAGACCAGATCCAATCCTTCTGTTCTTACCTTTCACAATAAAAGCCCTTGACATATAATATTTTCGCAGGCGAGTATTTTGCATTTTCGTTTCGTTTATTCGTCATGCCCCCGGTGTGTAAAGACTTTACTCTGAAATGAGAGAGGTCTGTGGATTATCCTAATTTTTTTTTTAATTTTTTCTGCAAACGCTTTTCAATTCTTTGAGCAGCACAAACAAAATTCCAGTAACTATCATTGCATTGTATCGAGAGAGTGTCAGAAGTTTCAGAGGCGGGTTTCTAAAAGGCCATAAGACAAAAAATCAATATGGCTTGATACCACTGAGGGTACATGATAAAATATGTATTTTTTTAAGACATAAAGTTCATTCTCGACTCTGGAAACAGCAGGTGGCAAAAAAAAGTGAAATGTTTTTATTTTTTTGTTCAATTTGGTTGAACTAAATCTTTAAAAGTACATGGTGTCCACAGACAGATCTCCCCTGTTCTCCCTAACAAGCAGCACCGGTTTGAAAACCCACAAATCACACTGCCGCGGTATTTTTCCTCCCCATTGACTCTCTCCTGTCTCCCTCCTGGCACCCACCCGCCTGTGAAGTTAAGACAGAGAAGTCGAGCGTTATTGTGACATTTAAAGCAAGCCACTTAATCTCCAACCTCATTCCTCTTCCCAACACTTCCTCCCTTCTTCACTCTTACTTCCTTCCGTCTCCTGCCGCCTTCGTCCAGCCCTCTGCGAGGTCAAACTGCTCCCTGAGGTAATATTATGAAGCAAAGCGTAGTGCTGAGTGATCAACAGATCCCCGCCGCACAGTCCACTGACTTTGCACCGCAGTAGAAACTCCTCGCATCATCACACGTCTCACTAAGCATGAATCACCGGCCTGCTATCTGGCCCGCACTATACTGCGCTGTGCTGTAATGTACTGTACACCCATCTGCTTCTTACTCTTCCTCATTGACCTTATTAGCAATGAAGGGAAGAGAGATAAAGACAGACAGAGAGATAGAGCTCGCAGGTGGACAAGGACCTAATGGGAAAGTGGGGAGTGTGTAAAGACGTGAGCGCATGCCCTCTCTTTCACACACACACACAGGCGGTGTGGTATGCTCGTCTAAAGGGTGTGTACTCTGTCATATCCTGTAATGGGTGTATATAAGCTGGTGTAATGGAGGTCGGGAAAAAGGCAGGGGCATAAATCTACCCTGAAGTCTCTGATTAGGGCAATGATACACACACACACACACACACACACACACACACACACACACACACACACACACACACATACACAGTGCTTTAAGTTTAAGTGTTTCTGGCAGCGAAGAGGAGCTGTCCGTGCAGAGGCCTGCCTCAACCCGCTACTCACTCTTTCTGTGCCTCTTGCTCGCTCTCTCGCTTTCTCTACATGCTCAGACCCCCTCCAGCTGAACCCCTGACCTGAGAGTGTGTTGGGAGAGATATTCCCACTACCCTGAGGGGACCGAGAGCGAGGGAGGGAGGGAGGAGCGCAGATCAGAGAGATAAAGAATGTGTTTGGAGGAGAGGGAAATAAAAGGCCTGCTTTGCCTTTTAATTGGGATGGAGAAGAGAAGAAGAAAATGGGACTCAACATGTTTCTGATGACTCCGGTGTATACGTGTGTGTGTTTGTCTAAGAGGCTGACACCTACCTTTGTACTGTAATGGATTAGCTCACAGCAAATGCTGGGGTGCATGTGTTTACGTGTGTGTCTGGTGAGATTGATGAGTGGAGAGAGGAGCTTTTATGAGTCCTGTTTCGACACGCAAGCTCGCTCAGATGTTCCCGAAAATTTAGCACTAATAATAATCAGAACTCTCCCTCTGTTCCTTCCCACTGCTCTGGGTGTGTGTGTGTGGAGTTCAAACAAGCCGAGCCAAATGCCCAGTGAGCTGGTTCACAACGGCTGACTCTCAGGCTTTGTTGGAGGGATTGGCTCTGTCAGATTCCTCCTGGTCACAGCTCGTCAGAACCGTAAAGCCGGACCAAATTTCACTTTCTGTGAATGTGTTTGTGTGTGTGTGAAAGAGAGAGAGGGAGAGAGGGAGAGGGGTTGTGTACAGTGTGTATTTATGTGTGCATCTGTGTTTACAGCAGCTTAGTGAGATAATAAGTCTTTATCATGTTATGCCTCATGTGGGAATATTTCCAGCAGTCCCAGAACGCCTGTTCTGTTTCCTCCGCCTTGCATCAGCTCGCAGGAACGCTGCTTATTAGGCAAAGAACTGAGGGAATAAGGGGTGGGAGGGAGAGTAGGGGGAGGAGGGAGAAGGAGGGACGGGGGGGGTGGGTAAGGAAAAAAAAATTGTCTGTACCAGTATCTACACTCCATCATCTATCTACTTTCATCTGACTCTTGAATTATCTGTCTTTCTCCTACTCTCTGCATTCTGTCTTTCTCCCTCTGGTTATGCCTGGTAACTAGTGGCAGGTTCAGCCCTGGAAAACATTAAAGTTTTCACCCTGAAATAGAATCCACATAGGTTATTTCTATGATCTCTGATAGTTCAATCAATATTTGTGAGCAAGAGAAACACTCTTCCCGGAGACAGAAATCTGAAGAATTGGAGCTCTAACCTGTTTTGTAATCAGGAAACAAGAATTTGGAGGAGCCTCTGTTGACAATGACTGGCTGCGTGTATTCAAAAAATATTTGGTTTTGCTGTTATACCCGAAGGGGCTTTATTGCATTATAATTGACAGTCACAAACTAAAAAACACACATGAAGAAAATGACCCTGGTTGCTGTCATTGTCTCCAAAAAATGTCCTATTTACTGTCAGTGGGGCGGCTCTGGGATGTGTCTCTTAAAAGCATCACAAAGAGTCCAGGCGTTTTTATTTCTGTGCTTTGACGGGGACATGAACACCGACATACACAGACAGATAATAATTTAATGAACACTCCACACCCATGTTCTCACACTGCAAGCTGGCAAAGACGCCGCCACTAAATAAACCGTGACACTGGCCCCGAGGGAATCTGCTTTAACCCCAAACCCAAAAACAAACCCAACTCTAAGGTCTGGGCTCTGTCTCAATTAATAACTCCTGAGGCTCACGTGTGAAAGACGCAACATAAAACACTGAGAAAAATGAAATGCAAATAAAAAAATTAATATCTGGCACAGTGATGCATTTAGTGGCGTTGTGCACGCAAAGAATAAAAGAAATAAAGTAAAGAAAGAGAGACAAGGTGTTCCTGTACAATCGTAGTTCCAGGGCAGAGTTCCAGCACCTCCTATATATCCTGCTACTAAAGCACCCTCCTTTCTTTATCTTTCCATGCCAGCAGATATTCAAATATCTAACTAATGAGGCTACCGTGTACGTGTCAAGACATGTTGATTCTAGAAACTGCATCACCATAAATGCAACTCAATACTGCCAAACAGTTCATGATTTAAGTAAATTTGCGCGGCTGCATCACAGCAATTCAACTGTTGCAAAAGGATTTTCCCACACTGTTTTTTTCTTTCAATTTTTCAATTTGCTAATTGAGACACAAGTTTGTACTAGCTCCCTTTGAAGACTTGAGATAGCAACATTTTCTCAGGGAATTGGAAAGAAAGTTTTTTTTTTTATCTTCAATACATTTGAAGTTTTGGACCTTTGTGTTAAACATAAATATATTTAAATAATTTGGTGATCTGGGCTTAAAACACACAAATGTACATATAAAGTACAGCTAAAAACTACAGTACAGCCCTACTCAGGGATATATCTATATTAGGGATGCACCGATACTAATACCGAACCGGAGAGCCGATACCGGCTCAAATAGCTGAATCGGATATCGATGACAATGGGGCCGATCTATTCAATTAAATTCTTTGTTTATATACTATGTACTTTATATACTGTAATTTTAATTCCTGTTTAAGTTCTGACCAATTTGTTGCTGCATTCAAATGGTTTACACTTGAATTATAATTATGAAAAATGTTTTGCCAAGTCGCTGGTGTACAATTTATTATTTTAATAATAAATAACAATTCACCAAATTTCTATCTATGTATTTATTTGTTGCATTTTTTTTTTTACAAAGTTAGGAAAGCGATGTTTAAATCAGGCCTGGTGTTGCCTTACACATAAAAGAATGATCCCAGTCACTTCCACACAGTGAGGCAGAGCGACCGATACCCAAAGCCCTGGCATCACTATCGATATCAAGACTGAAAAAGTCGGATCGGTGCATCACTAATCTATATGTTTCAGATGTCTTCTCTAGTCTCCTTGACTCTAGACAAAATGACAGAAGGAGAGGAAGAGGGATAGGAGGGATAGGAGGGATATCTGCGTGGCATTTCTGAGCTGACGTGTATTAGATTCAATAAAAGAGAATGAGGTCAGAGGAAAGCTGAAGAAATAACACATATATTCTCACACAAGCGAGCACACACCTCAAAAAAAACAAAAAAAAAAACTGCACAAAGTCTTTTTCCATCACTTCCCTGTCCAAGTTTGGTTGTTTCCTCAGCAGCTGGCCGGTTGCTACATGCTAGCCAGATCTGCAGCCGGGACACCAGAACCGGAGCAGCCAGGTTGTCTCTTCCACACAGAGCTGAAGCTATAGCAGCTAACAGCAGCGCTCCAGGCTATACTCTGGCTGCCGGCCAGCGCTAACAGGTTGGCTAACAGCAAAAGGGCTAATGCTAGATGTCTGCGGCTGCCCTGGCCCTGCTCCAGTGCTAACAGGTGAACTCCATTATCCCACAGACAGATAGTCAGTCAGATGTGGGCCAATATCTACTACTGGCTGGCTCGCTGGCTGGCTGGCTGGCTGGCTTCAAAGGAGCATCATCAACCCAGAGAGAGAAGCTAGCAGCGCTGGCCTATAGCCTGACCTCCAGCGGGCCGTGCAGCTGGCTAATGAAGAAGCCAGTGCTGTTGTTGGGGAGTGGAGAGAAGAAGAGAGGGGCTCAGACTGCAGATGATAAGAGAATCCCCCGCTATATAAACACGGGGAATTCTTCTATGCTTCTGCAGGACTGTCTGCCATATGGCGTTCAGTTTGTCTGAGCATTCGAGTGTTTGCATGTAGCCTCTGCATGCGCATGTGGCTGTACAGTATGTAACCTGCCATATATATTCATTCCCCCCCTCCTCTATGTTTGTGTGCGGCGCGTCCATGTGTGAATTGTGTGTCTGCTTGCCCGCCTGCAGTTCTCTGAAGACAAAGTCCCTGTTTACAGAGCCCATAAAGATTAGCCTCCCTCGGTCAGGTGGGTTCTGGAGCCATAGGTAAACACACAGCACATTCCGCACCGATGAGATCGCTCCGTATGTGTGTATGACCGGGGCAAACATACACTCCTGCCTTCACCTCGACCCTTCCTTTAGAGCGCAGTAAGTGATTTACCAGCCTGCAGACTGCTGTCTGTTCGAAAATACTGGAGACAGACACAAAGATACGCACACATACACTCGCACCGCGCACACAAATATTTGTAGAAGGAGCGGACTTCATGCACACCTCATTTATCTGAGCCTAAAATCACGGGTTGTACATTCCTAAAGAGGCAAAAAGGCTTGTGCGCGTTCCCGTGTGCCAGTTGGAAATCATCCTGTGATCATGAGGATGAAGAATCCACCGCTTTCCCCTTCATCTCTCCCCCCTCTGTCCGGAGAGGTAATGGTCAGGTTATGACAGTCCAGCTAATACTCAGATTGTATTTAACATGGTGGAACAGAGGTGAAGAGGGGAGGTGGAGGAATGGAGGGCAAAGAGGGAGAGGAGCTTGGAAAAAAAAAAAAGGCGACGTGCCTTTATTTGGATCTGAAACCAGCTAGAGCGCCGCGGAGCAATTAGCAGCTCTGTCCTACGAGAGCTCTTTATTAGAATGACCTTCACCGTGAGGGGGGAGGGGGGGAGGAGAGAGACAGAGAGGGAAGAAGAAGAAGAGACATTTTGAGAGAGACAGATGAAAAGGTGTCAGCAGGGAAATGACATGAAGGTGAAATAGATGAGTAAACTGAGACTTAAGTACATTGAGATTTAATGTTCGTGTTTGCACGTCGTGAAGAGGGTGTGTGGTGAATTTGATCTGTTTGACCCTCAGTCCACCATGTACCAAAAACCACGGTGACACGGGTGACAAGAATTTAGAAAATGCACACACAGCAAACACAATGTCAGTCTTTGAGCCTTCTGAAGTCTGATAGATTGAATGTATGAGTGTGACTTGTGTCTGGAAAAGTGGACTATGGGGCTGTCACAATAACCGCAATATTGCAATACCGCGATATTGACAAGCCAACCGCAGGGGATGGCAAGCAACCGCCATGTTCAGGTTTTTTCCTTTTTGAATTCTTTGCAATGGTAGTGCCACATTTTTTACACTTTACTACAAACGGCAGCAGCGTGACGAGGCGCTGAGCGTCTATTCTACGCTGTGCACTGCACGTTTGGTGTTTTTTCTGGTCGCCGAGAGTTGAAAAATTTTCAATTTTAGGTAAAACTCCACAATGACCAACCGTCACATCCTATACAGTATGTAGCTACAAGTGCTGGACAACAATGGAGGAGAAATTGATACGTATAGACCAGCGGGTTCGTCCTCTCTCTGTACGTGCTTCGACCTTCCCTTCTTCAAGGCAAGTACGCTGCCGACATTTGGATTCCGTATCATAGCAACCAGACGCAACCGAAGCGCCTCAGCTGAAGAAAACACTGCGCATCATTGCCTAATTTTTTTATTACAAGTATTTAATTAGTTTTAAAACTGTCATCTTTGTCATTTAAAAAAGTAACAATATAGCTAATAATAGCCTGACAATAAAGTTTATTTATACAGCACTAAAATCAGGTTATATAAAGTAATTTGCAAAAAAAAGTTGCCATAATACAGCATATCGCGCTGTTGAGCCAATCATTATCACCGCAGGGGACATTCCTTCACCGACTATCCTTCAATTCATATTAAGAGAAGAAGAAATTGCTCCATCCCTGACTGATATTCTCCACCTTCAGCATATAAGTCATTAACTTCTTAACTTTAATTATGAGGGATAATTTCTATTTTAGTGCGTGAAAAGACTTAATTGTGGAGGAAATAGAAAGAGGAAGTACATTTTCTGAGGAGGTAACTTTGTTGTAGTTGCCTTTAGGTGGGACATAATTTCATTTAGGATCATAATTTGCATTACAAGGCAGATAAAGTGAATAGATTTACCTGAAAATGAGCAACAGCGACTTACAATAATAAAGGGTTACAATGGATTTAAAGAAAAAAAAAAAGTGGTGTAAAAAATATAAATAAATAAATATCAAAGTGGACATGATATAATTTTATACATCGGCTTTCAAGTCGGGCACTTTGCGTTTCCTAGTTAATTAATAGATTGGATCAGAGCGAGTTTAATCAAATATAATTGAATAAGTCCACAGTAAAAAACAGGCCAGACTTTAAAGGAGACATGCAGAGAAAATGATAGCATGTCCACTTTTCAAATTAATTGAATTTTAGTACTTTTGAACTTGGTCCAAGCTGTTACAGAGGTAATTAATTCACATCCTTTCCAAAAGTGCTAAAACAAGATGATATCCCTGAGCATTCAGTATGGGCAAACACACACACACACACACACACACACACACACACACACACAAACACACACACACACACACACACACACACACACACACATACACACACAAACACACACACACTCACACATATTTTTTCTTTCAAAAAAGCTAAATAAAAATCAGCACTGTTGCACACCAGTGACAGTCTATAATGTATTCCATTTAATTGTTAGTTTTCTGTTCTTCTTGCTCTTTCCTCCTTACTTTTGTCTTACAGGCCACAACTAAAATATTAATAATTTCTCAGGCGGTTCTCATTGTATTGAAAAATGTCTCCTTTATAATTTATCAGAGAAAGAAAAATCTTTGTTATAGTGACAAGCATGCTAATTAATAGAAGTAGAAGGAACATTGAGAGAAGTCATACTAATTTGGAACATGCTAATATTAATAGAATAATTTATGGCGCAGTATAAATAAATTAATAGAGTATTTCGTTTGAAAAAAGGGATGCCTTCATTTCAATTTAGGAGAAAAGAGCAAAAAGAAAAAAAAGTCTGCCTCTTGGACAAGGACATTAATAACAGTGCTTTATCACCAAAAGAGAAGAGGAAGAGACAAACTAAACATGCACTGTTCACTTTTAAAACGCATCAATATTTCAGTCAGCTAATGAAAACTGGATGAGCAACACTTGTATTTCCAGCCTTGTTATTTTCATTTGCTGTTTAAGGACTTTTTTGACTGGCAAATTTGTGCAGAATCTGCGAAAGGCAGAACATTAAGGTTTTTTTTTTCTTTAAATGAGATGCCTCTTACTCTTCCCATTGGCTTCATGTAAACTAACAGCTGTGTGCCAGGCAGTGGGTGAGAGAGGCAGAGAGTAACAAAGACCGAGAGTGAGGGAGAGAGAGAAGTGGACTGGGTCATTACCATCCTTATTACTCCTCATTAAAATACACCCATCACAAAGACATTCTCCGAATGTGCATGTGTGTGTGTGCATGTGACCGAGCGAGTGCACGTGTGCGCGTCTCTAGTGTTCCTGATGTGCACATGTGCGTCCTTATGCAAAAGTGACAAAAAAAGAACAATATAATTGGAGAAATGTACGCAGTAATAATAGGTATTCAGAAAATGATAATTCATATTAAACAGGGTGCACAAAGTCAGCCTCATTTGCATGTTTTAGATTATATGCATTTCAAAAGTAATTTCCGCAGGGCATATGAATGACATTAATTCCCGGGCGGGTTCTGCTATAGACCTCAAACTATCAAACACTCAAACATTTAACAGATGAAAAAAAAAGAGGGAGCTGGTGAGCTTGGCAAGGGGAGATTTCAAGGTTAAAGTATTTCAATGTGAATTTCTGTCTTGGTTTGTTTAAAGTTGCTCCACAGCTCGACTAAGAGTTCCATTAATTTGGAGATTCAGCCAACCACAGATGTTTTTTTTTCTTACTCAGCTGTATGTGTGTGAGAGTGTGTGTGTGTGTGTGTGTTTTCCTGTACCAGTCCGAGAAAGACACCTCTCCTCCTAATCCACCACCATTTCCTCAGCAATAAGCCTGAATTGGTCTGACTCACTTTGTGTGAGTCATGTGCTCGTGTCACTCCAGAACCAGACTAGCACAATCCAACAGAGAGGAAGAAAAGACGGAGCGCCAATAGCCCGCATGAACTGATCCTGAGTGATGGAAGGGGAAAGAAAAAGTGATGAAAAAGGATGAGAAAAAGGATGTGGCGAGGACGGGGGGGGGGAGGGTTTGGGGGACAATGGCGAGAGCGGGGCAGAGGGGAGACAGAGGGTTCCCTCTCCTCATGTGTCCACGCCGAGAGGAAGACCCCGGGGCAGGAAACAGGCTGGATGAATGTGTGATTCCAGTGGAAAACTCTGGATGCCATGGACAACATTCTTCTCTTATTAGGGAATCTGGTCTACAGCCACACTATAGCGCCTGACTCATTACTGCGTATGTGTGTGTGTCTATCACACAGAGACACACACACACACACACACACACACACACACACATCAAGATGTTCCCCACCTGTTATTCTCGCTAACTTTTGGCCGACGCACAAAGTCATAGCCGGAGAAGAGAAGAGAAGTAGCGAGAAGAAAGGAGGGGGAAACTAAAGCGCTCGGCATGTCTGTGTCTTGTTTGTGGTTTGTCTTCATCTGTAAACAGAGCTGCTGCTGGGAGTACGTTAGCATGTCATTATCTCATTAAGAATTGATGGCTTCTGCACGGAGAGTTCAAACTGTTGTGTTTGTGAGCGTTCAGCGACTCGTGTTGTACAAACACAACAACCGCAAAACACACAGTGCAGCTGACACACACACACACACACACACAGATGCGAGGAGGAGATGGTAGCAAAACTCTTGCTTTAACACACACACACACACATTTAACAGAATCCCTGTCGATGTGTGCTAAGCTAAAAATAAGGAAATACACTGATTGGAAAAAGTGACACTTCTCCCTCCTCACTGTGTCCCCTGGCCACCTGTTTTTGTTGCTGACGTTTAAGCACTCTCAGTGATGTGAGTAGACTTCAGAGAGTGAAAGGGGGAGAGTGGGGAGAGGCGGGTGAGGAGGGTGGGAGAGCATATCTAGGGGCAATAAAAGTGGGCTAATTGGGGCCTGGGAAACATGTTTGTTTTCTCGCTTGTTCTTTTTCCCCCCTTTCATTATTTTTCCCAGCCAGTCACAGCAGATCTGTTCATATGAGAAGGACGAGCGGAGAAAAGCAAAGAGGATTAGATCCTGTAAGACACAAATCGTTGCACGCACATGCACGTATGGATGTGCACGGACGGATTTAACATACCATAAGGTAGCCGTGGGGTGTGTGTGTGTGTGTATTGAACAAGATCTGTCTGTCTTAACCAAATGACCAACAGGGTGCACAGGGCTCTCCGTCGGTCCACTCTGCCGTATCGATACGCCGCTGCTCGGCCTATTCAGCAGCAAAGAGCTTTCCTATGGCTGCGGCTCAACACCGGATCAATGTTATGAGCAATGCAGACAAACTGCTGCTAAACAGACCGGCCCCTGCCTCGAAGGGCCGTCACCACGCCGGCTCCCCCAGGCTCGGATCGTTCCGCTAATGGAGGTCTCCGCTGGGGCCCCCGAGGGCCCCTAACCACCAAACAGGCCCCCAAGGATTCACCCCCTTCTCTCCTCAATCTCTCTCTCTCCGTCATCCCCCTATCCCTCAATCGTTTCTCCATCCACATGGTCGTATTGACCTCCGCCTCTTTAATCAGGATGTCCTCATGTGGGCATTTGCGTGTGTTCACAACATCCATACTAATATGGAGTGTGTATGCTGACTGTAAAAGTCCAGCTTGACTGTTTCAGGTAGTGAAAAAGGAAGGAAAAAATATTCCCTTTCTCTCTCACCCTCCCCCTGAACGTTGCTGGGATCCCTCACCGCATGACTCCTGACGAGTCATTCTCCTCGCCCCTGCATTTGTCTTCTTTAATAACACTGAGAATAGCAAGGGGATGAAAAAAGAGCGATGGAAAGAACCTGCATATTTGTCATTTCCGATTGTTTACCTTTTTCACGGCAAATTGATTTTTACATCTCCTGTTACTGGAAGCTCTCTGGGCTCGACTGCCAGGCCTGTCTGGCTCTGGCCTTCGCTGCCAAACCTCGTCTCTGGGCTTTATGACCTGGCTCTGGGGAGGACTTTTAAGGCTTTCAACTCACAAGTCATTTCAATGATACAATACTGCTTTTGTCCTAACCACCTTTGTTGTTTTCTTTCTCTCCCTGCCGACTCTTTCTTTTCCCCTCTTTTCATCTCTCATTCCCAAATCCTTTTTCACTTAGTGTGAGTGGAAAAGACTTTCTTCTTGTCCATACCTGTTTGTTTGCAGAAAAAAGAAGTGGACTTGTTGCATCATGATGGGTTGACTATCAAACAGAGGAGACAAGCTATAGGACACACACACGCTAAAACCCTCCAGCTGACATTTAAGTCTCGCTGTGGGGCGAGCCCGGTTGAAGCAGGCTAGAGTTTCACTGTGGTGGCTGGGCGGTGCGCTGTGGTTCGGATCTTCCTGGGTTCTGGTAGGACTGAGGTTTGCCTGCAGGGACCTCCAGTGAGCCCGGCAGCAGGCCTGAGCTAAACTGAGGCCAGAGCCCGGAATAGTCCTGAGCGCGGAGGGCAGGCCTAATGGTGTGTTTGTAAGGGCGAACCCAAACAAACAACCTGCAGTTTGAATTGAAGGACTGAGTCTCTAAAGGCCAGATGCTGTCGAACGGGAGAAACGCACACAAACACACGCAAACACACGGTGTGTATGTATACAGAGAAAGCCGGGGCTGAAATAGACTTGTGGCAAAAGGAGTGCACCGCGTACCTCCAGCCTAAAGTCATGGCATCAGCACCGCACACATGTCTGGACTCCGGCCTTGCACACGGCCTCTGTGTGTGTGTGTGTGTGTGTGTTTTGAGTGTGTGTGCGTGCATACGCATGCTAACTGAGGTTCCACGATTTCTCTCCATATTCACACTAATGAGAGAAAACGGCCAGAAAACCTCTTCTGTAATTACTCCCTAAGGAGCCAGGTTTCAGCATGGCCACGCTGCATAAACAAATACACGCTCACACACACTCACACACACACACACACACACACACACACACACACACACACACATACACACACATACAGTATGCTGATACATCTGAAACAGCAGGAGGCTGACATTTAAATGTGTTCACCTGTTGAAAAGTGTGTGTGTATGGGAGGATGTGTGAAAGTGAAAGAGACAATAATATCAGTAATAATATCATATCATTATGTAAGGTAAGGATATTGGCTAATTAGAACTATAAGTATGTGTGTGTGTGTGTGTGTGTGTACATGTATGAAAGGGCATTTCGTCAACAAACATTAACACCATTCACCTCACTATTAGACCCTTCTCAACTTCGCCTACACAGAGTGGTTGAACTCAGTCCAATCTCTTCAAATGACAAATTTAAATGGAGCTTAGCCATAAAAACGCTAGTTTTGCTTTATGTGAGAGTGTGTGTGTGTGTGTGTGTGTGTGTGTGTCGAGAGGAGCGAGAGAGGAGGAGATAATGGGGCAGAGTACATATGGTCAATGTTTTTTATGAAATCGCCATCTTTGTCACACTGCATCAGTTCTGACTTTTTCTGCATTTAATAGCACCTTTAATTCAGTCAATGTTAGCCTGCAGCAGCTTTTAACAACTACAATAGTCTTATTCAGCGCTCACACGCACACACACACACACACACACACACACACACACACACACACACACACTCACACACATCATCAAATTTGAAAAACCTGCTCACACTCAGACAAAGAAGCGGAGATGTACGACAAAATCAGGCAATCATTTTGTCTGTCTGTGAGTGAATAGTTGGGAAAAGGAGTCTTTGAGGCTCACACACACGCACATGCACACTCCCTGCCCAGTGTTTGTGGTGGCGGAGCACAGCTGGTAACATCTGGATGTATTTTAGAAGTGTTTACATTTCCAAAATGCTGAAAAACTACACAGAAAGAGAGAGACAGGATTCTGAAAAACATCGCAGGTGCCAGAAGTGTAATAAAGAAAGGAGCAAGTCCCAAAAGAAGATTGTTTAAAATCTATCACAGCGGAGTTAGTTCACTCACACACACACGCACACACACACACAGGCTCATAACCGTTGGCCAATTGCAGTTATTGCCATAATCCTAGTCCAACAATAACTGACATCTGGTGCACTAATTGGCAGACTACAGCGTCTCCGTCTGAGTTTTGTCCCATCAAGCTTCCCTTACTGGAGCTGCTCGAATCAAAACAGACTTTTACGCATCAGCTTCGCTACGCGCCGTCGTGTCTTTACTGCTCACCAGCTGACAACCACTCTTACGCAGTCGCCGCCGCACACAACACAGCGATTTCCTCCGACACACACCCACACACACACACACACATGCATGACTACTGACACACACGCACACACACACATACACAAAACAGCTGCATTTCCATTTTACTTCCCCTAAATGACGAAAACACAAAAACAGTTGGACTTCATTCGGCCTAATCAAAGCTGACATCCAGTACATCTCTGTGAGATGACGTCAACAACCAAGAGACGCACACAAACAGGCACACGCACACACACTCTCTCACACACACACACACACACACACACACACATAGAGTCTTTGGGATGTAATTTCAGTGATTGGGTGTAATTTAACCAGTGTAAGTTGAAACCAGACAGGGCAACTAGAGTGATCCCTGCTAGATCAAAAACAAACCATACACATTAGGGTGGGGGAGAGGGGGCGATACACACACACACACACACTCGTGCACACGCATACACTCAAGGTATGCTGAAAACTTAACACACTCACTTTAAGATATAAAAAGGTTCTCTGAGGTGTTACAAAATGTGCTCAAATTTAAAAGAAATTAGTATTTGAATATTGTCCCACGCAAAAGTGTCCGTTGGGATCACTCTAATCCGCTCAGGTATGCCACTTTCCCATGGTCCAACCTAACACACACACACACACACACATACACGCACACACACACACACACATACACAGGGGAGATTATTAAAGCGACCTCGTGGCACATGGAGGTTCCTGATGGATTTAACATCAGGACTGATTGTTAACTTTTAGGACTAAAAAGACTTGGAGTGACTCCTGAGAAAAACAGAGCTCTTAGCCAGACAAAACGGATCACATGACAACCGGGCCGCAGCAGCAGGGACCCCTGGGAAAACGGCACGGTGCCATCTCTCAGATCACACAAGGCTCGGGAGCCAGGCCGTAATGACGCAGTGCAGCTCTCTATCATATTTAGGTATGACTATACCATTCACGTGTATACGGGGTGAAGTGGTTTTTCGCCGTGAATATGTGCATCACAGTCAAGTGGTTTAAAAAAAAAAGATAATCACCGTGAAATAAATTAAACCTATTAAGAGGAACATATGCTCAAGGTGACAGAAGAAATTAATTTGGATAAACTATTGAGACCCATACCTCCACCCCGCTATAGGATTTCTACCAAACTAATTATCACGCTCCACTTTCAGAAATAATAAGGAAAGTACTTAATAGGTTAGGATTCACCCCTGCATTCATATGTCCATTTAACATCCCTGCTTTCATGCCCACACACTCTTCCCTTAATGCAATTTCACATCCGTGATTTAAAATAGGGGAAGGAATTATATTTCAAGTGGTGTCAGGATTAGAATATACAAGCAGTGATATTAAAATACTGTAAGGTCTTGTGTGAGCGCGCCGAGCCTTTCTGAGTGGCTCAAGCGGAGGTAAAGATGTTAAATAATGTTTTTGTCACAGTTTAGGACGACGGAGGAATCACAATGAAACCGCAGATCTCTGATTAGTCGTCTCTCGCTGTATATTAATTTTCTCTCTCTCTGCTTTATGCCGGTTTTAATTTTTAAACAGAGCACAGATACGGAAAGACCCCCAAGTGTGTGCTCCTACGCCGGCAACCGCAGTCTGTTTATCTAAGTCAGCCATTCGCTCCAATTATAACAACATCCAAATGCAACTATTGTTTCATTTCAAACATTCTTTAAAATTAAAATCACTTTTTTGTGTTTTTATCCCCCGACTTGCGCACCACTGAATTAGCATTTCAGCGCCCGGGGCTATGGAGAAAGTGCGAAGTCAAAATGCAGGTTAGGCCAGTTTTTTGTTCATTATCAGTGCAACACAAGTTAAGCGTAAAATACATGAATAAAAACAAGATTAAGCAAGCCCTCAAGATGAGCTTTATCAAATTTATGTTTTTCATTACATATTTTTCAAAGAGTATAAATGCAATGCAACATTAATCATGCATTCGTGAGGATCTTTCTGTGAACTACAGCGCTTTTTTTCTCCTCCGTTTAAAATATGTATACCCTCCTGTCCTTTGCTTATTTCTCCCTGTGTGATACGTCGCTAGAGCTCCATGTCTCTGCAATTTTGTGTCCTGCGAGAGGTAACAGGACGCCGTCCAGGGAGAGAAAAGGAGTCGATATCCTGATGAAGTCTGAGGGGATTACTGTATGTCACTTCCTCCGAGCACAGCTCACACCACAGAGTATACGCCACACATGCAGAGCGTCTCCTCTCCCCAAATGCATCAGCTGAGCTACTGTCAGAAACATCAAAATAAAAAATAAATACAAGAGGAGACTGAGAGGGAGAGGTCTATTAAGTGCTGTGGTTTTCTATTAAACTCTAGTGGAGGCGGGGGAGAAAAGGGGAAGAGGAGTTCACATTATCTAAGAGAATTCCAATTAACACTCTCCCCCTCAGTAATTAGCTACTAAAATAGCTAGCGAACAAACCCAAAATCCCAACCCTGACGCCACCGCGCTGCCTAATTAATTCTCAAATCAGGAGCATCTGATACAGAGGAGAACCTGATAGTGCAGATGACAGACAGACAGGTCAGAATAAACCACGAGCACTAGTGTTTAAGTGTAAATTAAAAACAAAAAAAATGTCCCGTCTGCCTGTGAGCTCAGCGTTTTTTTTTTCTGTTATGTTTTTGTGTTACTTTTCTTTTGGAAGGTCTTTATAGTTTAGTTTACTGTAACAGAACTAGAGCAGACAATACATTTAGTCATGGACAAATGCCATTCAGAAACCACACAAAAAGTTAAATAAGTGAGATAAAATAAGAGATACAAAACAAAAGAAGGAGCGTTACTGAGCGATCCAGGCCGAATAAAATGAAGAGAATGAGGGAGGGAAATCTGAGGCGAGGGACGAAGCCAGAAAAGCAGATATCTTTTAGCCGTCTGCCGCTCATTTGCTCCTTCGCTGGTCAGTTCTTCCACTGTTTAATGCAAACAGATGAGGCCTTTTCTCGCTCTTTTTCCAAATCCTTTTTCTTTTTAACGGTGGCTTCTTGGCCTCTGCAGTAACGTCAGCACAGCGTCTATTAAAACAGTATGTGTCCCAGACTGCTACACACACACACATAGAAACACACATAGCCTCTGCACTTTTTTGGGGTGAACTTTTAACCTCTTTCCATGAAGTGACATCTGTGGCACGGGGGGGTTAAGGTGTGCCGTCGGCGGTGCACACAGCGATTTAGATAAAACATATACAATCAGAGGTGGGTATCATTAAGTCATCTATCTACAGCTCCTATCAGCGAGCAGCGCTGATGGATAACAAGACACAGATAAACTCAATCAGCCAACAACCCACCTGGCCACAAGGTGGGCTGTTAGATCCCACTCTAATAATACCATCTGCTTTTCAATATGCACACGGCGCCCTGTTTCAATTAGACCTCTAACACACATACACACACACACACACACACAGCTTATGGACAATACTGTAGCTTTTAATATATAGAGATACCCATCAAGTCGATTTTACACAGATTTTTGCAGCCCACACACACACACATGTAAACACACACACAGACACAGTGGCACATTATAAAAAACACACGCTGTCACACGCTGATCTGTATCTGGACAAGTCAAACTGTGATAAAGTCACTCTTCAACTACAGCAATCGATGGAAGTAATTTATTTACCTCACCAGGCAATTTCTGCTCTGTCTTCAGAGGGAAGGAGAAAGAGAGAGAGAGAGAGAGAGAGAGAGAGACAGAGGGAGATTTGGCAGGCTTGTGTGAGTGGTGTGTAAATTAATCTAGCAGCAGTGAGATCCAGAGCCATGTATAAGTCCATAAAACAAGGGGAGGTTAAAGCAGCTCACATCATACACACACACATCAGGCAAAGGTCCAACACCAAAACCACTTCTTCCACAGAGAGAAGGGACGTGAAACGTCATCTAGGTTCCATTAATGTGATGTGCTATCCCTGGATGCCACTAAAAAAAGAGGAAAAAAAGAACAGTTAAGAGTCCTTTCTCCTCCTTTTTCCTTTCTTTCTTGCTTTCTCTCCATTCAAAGGCAACACACACTGGAGAGAGGCCTGTCCACGGCCCTTAACTTTAACTCAATGAAATAAAAGGCACTTAACTAAGCCTCAATGATCGATACAAACACCGCTGCTGGCTGATGCTCACACACACATACACGCACACTTATCCCACCTCCTCAGATGCTCATGCATATGCATGTCCATTGTGATTTATGCATCCTGGCGGGGGTGTGAGCCTATCTGAGAGCAAGGCCAACACACAGGTCAGCTCATTTGTAAATCAGTTGCCTATTTATGGATGCGTATGTGTGAGTGTTTGTGTGTGTATGTGCATATGTTGTGCCTATAAATCTGTGTGTGTGCGTATGGGTAGAGGTCAGTGATGGAAACAGGCTCATAATCACTGTAGCGCCTTCATTCATTATATTTATTGAATTCTTTCCAGCTTCAGCTCTTGGGGTGTGTAAATCACACAAGTTCTACACTATGGGTTGCTGTCCATTCAGTGTGAGTGTGTGTGTTTGTGTGTGTTCCAAGTCATGTCCGCTGAGTGCTGACTACTCCTGCCAACCGGCGCTCTGACCCCGCTCTTTGCAGCAGGAAGTCGCCCAACTTTCTGACCTCTCTTATTATTCCCAGGAAAGGTTGGGGGGGGGAAAAGCCTTTTAGAAAAACGCCTTCCCATCAGAGTGGCTGTCAGTTAATGGGGTCCCCATGGTCTCTTCTGTCCTTTGCACTGGATTATGGGTAAAAAAAATAAGACAAGATCTACACCCTAAGAGGTGTTGGGGGTTAAGCGTACGTTAATTTGTGGCATAATCGGAGAACTTAGCCTCCTTTGCACACAAAGTGAAGAAAACAGTGTGTGCTTTCCTTTGTGGAAATTCAGTGAGTGTTGCTCCACCCTCCTCCCACCGCCTCTGAACAACAGATTTGGGCTAATAGGGCAGCTGCTTGTCCCCCTCCCCACCACCACCACCACCCTCCCCTAAAGCCCCGCTATGCTGCTCCCCCTGCAACCCTTCCACCCCATCTCCCTTCCCAAAAAAAAAAAAAAAAGCCCAGGAGGAAGCCTGTTGTTTTCAACTTGTTTTCGACACGGCTGCGAATGGAAAAGTTCCAACTATTGGAACGCTCGTCCCAGAAAAAGTTGAATTTAATTTGTCCGCTATTTTCCTGGAGTATTGGTTAGGATATATTTCCACTTCATTGAAATGATAGCAATGAAAGGAACACAGTGTACCGTGTTTATCCATCTATCCATCTATCTGTCTTTCCTTTACTGTTTTGCTACGTTGTCAACACAGGCAACAGTATCCCAGAAATAAACCCTGCATTAGGGCCGGCCAGCAACCATGGTTTGTAACGTCATCATCACACACACACACACAACAGTTTAAACTCTCCACAATGCAAAAATAATGAAATTTGGAAAGCGAGTGCCTGGATATACAAAAAAAAAAAAGGAAATATGAAAATATTGCAAGCTATTGCAACACAACAAAAAAGTAACACCAGGGGAAACACTATGGAGATAAAACCCCTTCAACACACACACAATCAATCCCTGGTGGCGTGTGTAAGTGAGCTCATAGAGATGTTTCAATGGATTGAAAACCACTGTGGGTGCGCGCCAAATCACATAAGACAGCAGGGCCTGACCTGTATGTGTGTTCATTTGTGTTTGTTTGTGTGTTTGTGTGGGAGTGCCCATGTGTGTAACTGGAGCCAAACTGTAAGCCATATGCCATTCTCCCTCTGGTGCCAGCCCACCCCCCCACCCACCCACCCAAAACCAGACACACACTCACACATGCACTCATAAACACACTTGTATGTACCCAACCACACACACACACAGGCTTCCCTGTAAAAAAAAAAAAAAAAAAAAAGCCCCTCCACTTCATTAGGAAAGTAAACACAAGTGCTGTCTGAAGTGGCTAATTAGAGACTAATTACTCCCTGCTCGTTACTAATGCAAATTAGATTACGCTGCTTAACTTCCTCGTGTCCACAACGCTGCTGTTAATTGAGGCCTTTTGAAATTAAATTACCCGCTAATTAGCATATCAAAACCATTAATTCTGAGCAAGGAGAGGGGGGAAAAAAACAACAACAAATGCCAAGTTTTGCTAATGCGTTTTGCTAATTGAATATGTGCGCTCAATACAGGGGTTTGTGCCAGGAATACCTATTCAGCTGATCAGCGTGTATACATGTGTGTGTGTGTGTGTGTGAGAGCAGCCAGACAGAAACACCGTGCATCATAAGAGCAGCATATAATTAAAAGGAACCATTCCATCTCTCCAAGCGCTTTGTCAATATTTCCCTCTGAACGCACGACTCCACTGATGTTCGGCGTGCGGGGAGGCGAGGGATACAGCGGAGGCTCCGAGAGAAAAGGAGCGTGAGAGGGGGATGGATATTCATCTCATGAGAGGCAAAAGAGCCACTGTACGTGAACGTGGAGTCGTTGCGGTGGTATGTGAGCGGGGTTAGCGTTTGTCCAAGGCTTCTTTTGAAGTAAGGAACTCTCCTAAAGCCCCGGACCCCCCGCCACCACCTCTTTCTGTGCACCCTCTTCACCTCCGCTACAATACCTGTCCAATTAGGGAAACACACACACACACACACACGCACATACATCCACATTTTTATGGCCACTAGCAGATGAACAGCCCAATCTTTCCTTCAATCAAAGCTGAATCTATTTTCCCTCTCTCTCTCTCTTCTAGCTGAATAGATGATTTGAAACTTTGCGGATTAGAAAACGCCGAGCATATTCATGGCCGGGCCTATACCTGCTTCTGAATAAGAGAGGAGTCGCACAGAGAAGCCAGGAGCTATTAGCTACTTTAATCTGCTGACGAAATAAAAGAATCACACATCTAAAAGATCCATCTCAGCTTTGCATGTAAAACCAGCAGAAATAATGTCATTCGGAACAACTCCCTTTCCCCTTTTCCTAAATATCTATCCAATCAGGGTGCGTGAAAAGCCCCATTCAGGTTGGCCCTTATAAAAGTTTCATCTTATTACACTTTCCAACTTCTCATTTCATTATCCCTATAATAGCAGATGAAAAAAACGAATGGTAAAATTGAGAGGTAGCCATACAAAAAAATTAAATAACCATGATAATTAGATGTAAAGATATTATAATTCCTTTAACAGGATGCATAGAAACTGCTGCTCGACAATATTTGCCCTAATTGCTAGAATTATCATATTAACCAGTTACCATTTGAGTAAGTTGATTAAAAAATTGATTATTCGTCTATTTCTTTTAGGAGTTTCTTAATCAAAATCTTACATCCTTGAAAAATTAATTTGAAGCCGTTTCTTATCAGTTAATTAAATCGGGTTGGAAGTCATTTTTTTCCGCGCGGCATGATTAGAACGGTTCTGTTCTCTTCTGTTCAGACACCATGACGTTAGAGGGGGAACTTTTCACTGTCTCATCAAACATTCACAACCACAAGAATAGGACTTCTTTGAAGGGCCCGCCGCCTTTTTTTTTTTTTCCTTCCAAACCTCTGCCTTTCTGATAAATTGTGCTATACCCAATAGATCTTTCTTTCTCGTTAACACATTCTCATTAACGGACAGAGAAAGCGAAAGGAGAGGGGACGGGGAAGAGAAAGGGAGAGCGGTGAGGAGAGGAGGGAGGGGGGGGGCAAGAGGTGGGAAAAACAGGGCAGAAAAAAACAGAACCAATGGAGGAGATAAAGTCAAAAAGGGAGAAATGAATACACTGACAAATTTGAGTACACAATGAAGAGAATTAAATATAACAGACAACACAGGCACACACATACACAACGTTGCCTGGGTGACAGCCTTGAGGTGGTCTGAGCTGAGACTAAACAACTAAGCCAGGAGCTAAAACAAGACCTGTTGTTACTACAGGAACAAAACGTCTATCTGACCAAAAACTCTCCTCTCGCAGTCATTTCATTTATTCTATTTTAAATAAACTATTTAATCGCGATTAATCGCATGGTTGTCCATAGTGAATCGGGATTAATCGCAAATTTAACACACATTTTTTTTATTTGTTCAAAATGTACCTTAAAGGGAGATTTGTCAAGTATTTAATATTCTTATCAACATGGGAGAGGGCAAATATTCTGCTTTATGCAAATATATATTTATTATTGGAAATCAATTAACAATACCAAACAATTTAAATATTATCCAGAAACCCTCACAGGTACTGCATTTAGCATAAAAAAATGCTCAAATTATAACATGCAGGCAACAACAGCTGTCAGTGTGTCAGTGTGCTGACTTCACTATGACTTGCCCCAAACTGCATGTGGTTATCATTTAGTGGGTATGTCTGTAAAGGGGAGACTCGTGGGTACCCATAGAACCCATTTTCATTCCCATATCATGAGGTCAGAGGTCAAGGTACCCCTTTAAAAATGGCCATGCCAGCTTTTCCTCGCCAAAATTTAGAGTAAATTTGGAGCGTTATTAAACCTCCTTCCCGACAAGCTAGTATGACATGGTTGGTACCAATAGATTCCTTTCTAGTTTCATATGATGTCATCGTCACTCTTTAAAACTGAGCCAGCTACAACCTTCGAAATATTGATTGTGTTAATGCATTAAACAGAATTTACATTATTATGGCGTTGACTTTGACAGCCTTTAAATAAACATGAAAATAGCACATGCCAGGTGGTGGTGGAAATAGATTTTTCCTCATATATATATAATAGATTTTCCTCCGTTCTGTATCAATTCATATTCACAGCTTTAAAAGCTACACATCAGAGGGTGACTTCACCTCAGAAAACTAGTTTTCTATTTCTGGAAGAAGACTAATTATAAAGCTCTGCCCCTGGGAAAGAAAAGCCCCTCTTGAAGGAGAGAGGGAGGCAGAGAGTCCATTCAGCACTGGCATCAGTGGAATATAAGTTTGTCTCTCTCTACTTCAGCGAGCAGCGGAGCAGAACCGAACAGATACAGTGCGCTCCGCTCATCTGTCCATCCCCGGCTCCTCGGGGAGGTATGGGAGGAATGGAGAGGGAGAGAGGGACGGAGAGGGAGGGAGGGAGGGGGCTCAAAAGGAGAATTAAAAGGAGAATCAGTGCAGTATGGTGAGTCTCTCTGATTGGATAATGAATTGAATGATTATTAGAGCCCGGCTAGTAAAGTTACGCAGAAATCTCAGCTCGTCATCAGCCAATCAACACGCTCCCTCATCAACCAATCAAACCCCCACCCCGAGGGGGTGCAGCGGGGGGAGGTTTCTATTTGCTCTTCCATCTGCCTATTTCTCTCTCTCTCCTTTTCTCTTACAACACGCCATCCTGTCTTCGGTACAGCTGCCCTCATCTTTCTCCGTGGGAGACAGAGAATTCTCAAAGCCACAATTACCGCACAGAACTATCAATTTCCCCTTCAATTAACCCTGTGGGAAGAGAGGGGACGAGGGAGAGGAAGGAGAGAGCGGAGAAGGGGAAGAGAGATTCAAATTTGGGATGAAGAGGGCCACCTCGGTCCCTCCCCCCCCCACACCATCCACGTCCTCCCCCCAGGGTGCAGTCATGTGTTTGGGCTGAGGAGGGAGAGAATTACACCTCCTCGGGATGAACTTGACCCCGCCACTGGAGGTCAAACAAGTTACTATACAGCACAGGCCCCCTATCCTCATTACCAGCAAATAGGCCCAGCCACTGCTCCACTAATGCAAACTGTATGTTAATAACCAGCCAGCGCAGAGCTGTCGAAAGCTAAGAGAGAGACGGACAGGGAGGCCGAGCGGCGAGGAGGAGGATGGAGGGAGAGAGAGAGAAAGGGTGAAGGGGAGAGGAGGGGGCGTGAGCCGGGAGTTGTGTTTCTTAGATCAGCGACTAAGGGCCTGCGCGCCGTAACAACGGACAACTGTGACGGCATGCCTGCTCTCTGCTCCCCTCTCCTCCTCTTCTTTGCTTTCCAACTTCCCTTCCCACCTCCTCCTCCTCCTCCTCCCTCCACCCACTCTCTGAGCGAACCCTGGGGGGAGCCGCTCAAACCGAACCCAGCCTTCAGCAAACTTTCGCAGGCAAACTTTTCACAAAGCCCCCAGAAGCCGTACGCCTGCTTGACACCACGGAGCATGCCAGGGTTTCATTGGCACTCACCCTCCCTCCTGTCCTCTCTCTTTTTTTTTGTACTTTAGTCCTTCGTTCCTCCCTCAGAGTCCCCTCCCTCGTTTATGCCGACTACTTTCCGAGGCTAATGCACTGTTCCTGACTGACCTTTAGACAATGGAAACCTGCAGCAGCACAAGTTGCCGATTAGGGCTACAGGTTGCATACGGCAGCGCTGACCTTCACTGGGCCAACGGGCATTGTGGTGTCTGCTAAGCCAACCACCCAATGGCTGCCTTTCAGCCTGGTAATAAATGCCCTCAGTCCTTGAAGAAAACATTCCTGTGTTTTCTCCGTTACTTGCTGTTTGTTCTTCATAAGAAAGTCAGGCTTTTTGTTCCTCTGCATTTGTTGTGATTGTTAGAGAATCTGGCCGAGACCCGGTCTGTTTTTTTAGCACTGTGAGGCTCGATCGTTTCGTTCAGGGACGAGCAGGTGTGCTGACAAAACATTGCATTCATGTTTCACTACAATCACAAAATGGACTGAATGTAATTCTTTGAAAGAGTACGTAAAGTTTACAAACCTTAGAATTATTAGTGTGAAATAGTTTCCTGCCTCTATTACATGAAATTTGCTTGCAAAATATTGAAGAAAGAAGCAGTCCTTTAAACAGTCACTCTCGACAAATGCTGCTTCTCAGAGACTACTCAGAGCCACTGGTTGAACTTGCATTGAGTCTTGTCATTTCAGAATAAATGATTCCTATTGAAACGGGGCCTGAGGAGAGGTAGCAAACGTTGGAGGTAAACTGTGATGACAGCTTGGATGTAATGAAGAGGCTGAGGGAACACAGAGCCATGATAATTAGAGACAACAGGCATGACAAGGAGAGGAGGAGAGAGCACAGACGGGGGGGGGGGGGGGAGAGTAGATGGACAGGAGAAAGTGCAACAGAAGAAGAGGCGAGGAGGAGAGAGAGAGAGAGAGAGAGCGAGTGTTGAGTCCTTCACAGTGAGCGACTGTCGGAGCTCCGACAGGGAAAAGAACACTTTCCGATCAACCACGGACCAGAAATGAAGGCAGCAGTGGTAACTGAAGGCACGCATGCTGTGTGTGTGTGTGTGTGTGTGTGTGTGTGTGTGTGTGTGTGTATGTGTGCTGTTATGAGTGACACGCAAACATCTTTCTCGATACATTAAAAAATATTAAAGTAAAATAAAACAGATTTTCTTTTTGTACGTCTCGTCATAAGTGGAAGGAGGAAAAAATGTCTGTGTTGAAAACATTGTGTTGTGCCTTTGTAGATACAGTGGAACAGTGAGAATGTGACAGCAGTATAGTCGAATGATGTTTTTCTCTTTTAATCCAGGAAAAAATTGTTTTAATTAATTGTTGAAAGAAAAAATAAAGGCATTTTTTTTCCTTTATTTTAAAACTTCAATTGATGTATTGAAGTTGAAAATGAAAAACTATAGCACACGTAAAAGAAAAAAAAAACAATTAGAAAACTTTTTCTTTAATTAACATAAAATCTGATAAATATATATTTGTACTATCATATACAGCCTGTTAGAACAATTTGAAAATTACCTTGGCTTGAACGGTGAGCCAAGAAGAATCTAAATACTCAAAGACTTCTCTCTTCACTTACTTTTATTCTTGTTTTTCCCCCTGACCAGCTCTCTGCCGGCAAACAACTAACGCTGCTTCAAAGGCCAACAGCCCACAACGCAAACACACACACACACACACACACACACTCCTCTCTCCTCAGGAACATGAGAGCTGGCTCTAATTCACAGGCTGGTAAAGCTGTGGTGGACAGCAATCTTGATCTGGCAGGATTAGGCTACTTTTATTTCCCCGAGAGCCACGGGGAGGGAGGAGAGGAGAAGGGGAGGGAGGTGAGTGTATGGGGGGTTAGGGGGGGGGACTAAAATCCTTCTGCAAATGTCAAACAACGACCGGTGACCAAGGGGCCGCAGAGATACACACTCACATGCAAGCTCACACACTCATAAACACTCCTGGAAAAAAAAGCCCACAAAGAGAAGAGACTCATCACTCTCCGTCTCATCAGTCTGAGAAGAAGGGGGCAAGAAGGGAGCAAAGCAGGAGGAGGAGGAGGAGGAGGAGGAGGAGGGAGCAAGGGAGGGAAGGAAGGAAGGAGGGAGGGAGTAAAAGAGGGAGGGAGTGAGGGGAGGGGGGGGGATTACACAATTATTCAGATAACAGCTGGGTATAATCTAGTGGCAGATGTCTCTCGGTCAACAATGCCCACCACACACAGGCGTGCATGTGTATGCGCATACACACTAGTTTCAATGCCCAGCGAGCAAGCCACAAATCGGCCGCTGATGAACTTAACGCAGCTCTCTTATCTGCTCCGTCTGGGACAGATGAAACAATCTATAAAAATAATGACACAGAGCTTGTTTTTTTTCCTCAATTATTAATTTAAAAAAAATAAAAATACACACAGGTTTGGTAAAAGCCACGACCTGTTTGCTTTTCCTCCCGACGGCCGTCTGGAAAACAAAACCTAAAACCTGAGGAATTCTGTCCGAGGAGGAGAGAGGTGAAGGGTCACCGCTTGATTGACAGTTAATTGTAGTTGCACACACACACGCACACACACATGAAGTGTACACACACACACATGCAGAGCAGCATCCCTCTCGTCTGTGAGCGATCTCCAAGACTCCCGATAGTGGCTCTAGCTTCCTCCCCCTCCTCTTCCCTCCCCTCTCTGAAAGGGCACTATAGAAGCCATAGAGTCCGCACCCCACTGGGCCAAGCCTGTACAGTCTCTTCACCTTGAGAGCCGCAGCAGGAGGAAGAAGAAGAAGAGGAGGAGGAGGACACAAGTTGACAAGACAGACACAAAGAGAGCATGTCCTCCTTTTTCTCCTTTTCTAAAGGGCCAGATCACATTCATCATATTTACTTTTGAAATTTCTTCCAGAAGTTTTTGGTAAAAACTTAACTCCCAAGTGAACAAAATCTACATGTGAGGTTACAGCGGAGGAAGGAAGGAAGGGCGGTGAGAGCGAGCCCTGTCAATCCGTCAACCCAGGCAGCCTATTGTGATTTGGTTTAACACTGGTTAACAGCTCGTCCTGTCAGGGGATGGATCATCCCACGGCGCCTCACATGCTAATAGCTTAAGTAGGCATCCCATGTCCCCCGGAACTAATACCATAAATACTAATACCATAAAAGAGCGGTGTGCGCCGCCAACGCTCCAGCCTCACTTTCGCCTGCGTTAGCCAACATCCCGATACTTTACGGATTAGAAAACATAATGAGATGCATTTAAATGGTTATTATACCTCCCCGGTCCAGGATGGTGAGGAACGGAGACAAGGGGAGATACCGCATTGCTAATTTCCTATCACCATATGTTAATGTAAAGTCAATCCTGGTTGAAGCAATTCAAACATGCTGATGGTGAAAAGATGCTTAAATAAATCTGATTAATGGTAGATCTGATAACCGCAGTCAAAAAAGACACATCAGGACCCAAAATGAAATCTGAATATGAGGTTTAATCAACTCATAAGAGAATAAAACCCTAACCGTAACCCCTAACCCTAACCTTGTGAATCTCAGCATTTTATGGGAGCGCTCATTCGTCCGCTCGGCAGATTTTTACCGCCGCAGCACCGCGGACAAACCGAGCACTCCAGAGCTGTGTGACGCTTCTCTACAGTCAGACGGTTTATGAAATGTGCAAAAAAATTGCGTGTGCGCGCGTCTGTCTGTCTGTGTGTGTATCCATAACATTCAGAGTCTCGCGCTCCGCAGCTGTCACCTACCCTTCACAGCCATCCTTTCAATACACATTAAAGCAGTGCTGCAGAAAGTTTAGTCACATTGTTGTTCTGAGCGAAGCTTTCCACTGATCTGCTCCCTCGGTTCCCCCCTCGCTCGATTGACGGCTGCCCTGTCAGTTTGTCGCGGCGCTTTAGAAAACACCAACGGCTCTCTGATGAAGTGCTTACAAAAGGTCATAGGGTGGAGGCGATGGAGAGGAGGGGAGCCGACTACTGAGGGAGAGAGAGGGAGGCAGGGGAAAAGGAAAGGGAGACGGGACGGAGTGAAGGAAAATCCATAACACAAATACAGCTGTCAGAAGCAATGCGGAGTTAGCAGGGGACACAACGACCGATGAGAAGCTTTTTCACGAAGATGCTCCAACACAACGGGCACTTATTTTTTTCCTGCTTCCGCCGTCCATCTCGGTGTTGCTCTACCTGGCTGTGCCACTGACCTAATGATACTGTGTGACTCTCTCTCTCTCTTTTTCTGTGTGTGAAATCAAACTTGATAGCTGCCTTACTTCACAATCTGTGCTCTCATCCCACCCCCTAGACTCCACAGCCCTCTCCTTCAGCTCCAGCCTCAGGTGCCAAGCGCACTCTGGAGAGGCAAGGCAAGGCAGCTTTATTTGTAGAGCACATTTCAGTAACAGGGCAATTCAAAGTGCTTTTACATAAACATTCAAGAACATTGCGACAAAGTGCAAAAAAGAACATTAAGACATAATTAAAACAGTTATAAAAACATTAAAGATTAGAAAATAAAAACAAGCTAAAAATAAAAGCTATAGGATATAAGCTAAAATAGAATTTAACACACAAGAGTAAAAGCTCTAGTGCAGTATATAAGATCATTATCTGGTCTAATAAAAGGCAGCAGCAGCAAACACGACAGTTTGAAGCTTTGATTTAAAAGAACTCAGAGTTGGAGTTGGTCCTGCAGGTTTCTGGGAGCTTGTTCCAAATATTTGGTGCATAAAAACTGAACGCTGCTTCTTCTGCATGTTTAGTTCTGACTCTGGGGACACTAAGCAGACCTGATCCAGATAACCTGAGAGGTCTAGATGGTTCATAAGATAGCAGAAGATCAGAAATATATTTTGGCCCTTAAACCATTTAGTGCTTTGTAAACCAGCAGCAGTATTTTGAAATCAATTCTCTGAGAGACAGGGAGCCAGTGTAGGCTGATCTAATGCTTCCTCAGCTATAATGACCCACGCCTAAAACACCACTCGCACTTTTCCCCTCTCGCTTCTACCAGCTTTTCACTCATATGTTCTATCTCTCTCTCTGCGTCCCTCTCTTGCTTCCCTTCCCCCCCTCCACCACCCACCACCTCCATGCCCATAGGAAACAGTCTCTTCCGCTCTGAGCTGTTGGGTCACTCCTTCCCACATCCATCAGCTGTTAATGGGCCGCTGCTCTGACTGTGGAGCTGGAGAAACATCTCTGAGCCTCCCAGCCATCCACCACACACACATATAGAAAAACTCATCTGGACATGTTAATGACCACGGGCTAAAACCATTGTGTCAAGCAAAAAAATGATTACCTTATCAATCAGAGAGGAGAAACATTTCTCACAGAATGAAGTTGGGACGGCGAGCGGGTGCCGCTGTCACCACATATGCATTGACAGCTCTTTCAAAAGACACAAAAGGCAAACAACTAGCTCTCTCTCTCACAGGTGGTCAACTTCCTAAAGACTGCCTAAAGACATCTTCCTCCATCTACCGCCTCCTGACCCGTCAAGAAAACACATCTCATCTTTGAAAAATGTGTGGGATTTATTATATGCACACACACACACACACAGACAGACACACACTCTCACACAAGTATTCAGCCCTCAACTTCTCCTAAATAACAGGTTCAATTAGAACCACATGTATAATCAGGCCTCAGTCTAAAGCAATGTGGCGGCACTTTCACTGTGCAGTCAATCACTTCAATACACAACCGGAGCACTCCCCCATGCACTCGCTGGCTGCCCATGAAGAATAACACCTTCATTTAATCCATTAATTTGTCAATTATATTTCATTAACATATTTTTAAAGAGGTAACAAGCTGTAATTGCCATATTGTAATGGCACTCAGTGATTACATATGGAGATGTGTAGATTTTCCATCTTTTTTATATCACAAGTTTTACTCCACAAAAATCTGAGATATACTAAATTAAAATATGCTTCATTTTAACAAAATTATACAGTTTGTTACAACCTACATAATATCTAATCCTGCACTATTTCCACATTTAAAAAGCCCAAAATATGTTCATCGCAATGCGCACACCCTGCAGTAACGGCAGCTTCAGGACCAACACTTGAAATAACTCCATTTAAAAACATGCTTTCCTGCACAGTAACATTTTTTTTTTTTTGCTTTTCTCAAACCCCATCTAAAAGATATTGAAAATTTAACCATTTCATCTTTTTTTTAAGCAGGTAAATGCACTAAGTGCTGCAATAGAAGTATCTATCACGGGTCAAATCCTACATGTATAGCAGAGTCGTATACGGGGTGCTCTTCAACATCACTTTGGAGCCAAAAGCCCACTCAGACTTGTGGGCTTGTGGGATAGCAGGAGGGCTTTAATGAGGAGAGAGCCAGAGATGGAGAGACGGACAGGCGAGCCATCAAAGCTACCGACGCACAGGACATTTAAAACTTCAAATACTGTCCATTTTCACTCGAGCAGGACAGGTGAATTGAGAAAAAAGCACTCTTGTGCACACACACTGCCGCACTCAGATATATACACTCTTTCACACACATACGTTCACACACGCTCATGCTGGAGCTAAGGACTCTCTGAGTGAGTTTATGGACTAACACAATCATGTTGCTGGCTTTTAATCCTGCTTGAAGGGGTTTTAAAGCGCATGAGATCCACAGACATTACTGCTAGACGCGTCTCATACATGTGCTTTGAGTCACACACACACTCACTATCAAGGCCGAGTTGAAAATCATCATTTAAGTAATGTGTCAGTAAGCATAACAGAAACAATTGTCTGGTGGAGAACAGAGTCTGAAACTGATAAAAATCAGCAGCACATGAGCGACTCTTACAAACAATGAAACAAAACAGGACATGGAAAAGACACAGCTGTCGAGAGGAGAGAGGGGGGAAAAAAAAGCAAAGAAGGAAAAAGTGTCGAGGCAAGTCAGATGAAAAAAGGTGGCAAACGCAGAGACACGGACGCACAATAGCCGACAGAGAGCAGAGAGAGTCAATCTGTCTCTGACACCTCTGGCTTCCTGCACACGTACACTCTCATTTTTACCCAAATAACTATACTTCTGTCTCTCAAATACTCTTTTGTGTCATTGTCTCCTATTATATTTACCATGAAAAGCCTGCCACTAATGTGATCAATGAGCAAAAGCACATCATAGAAACTTTACAGTGAGTTTAGGTGTTAAATGCTGCTGTTAAAATAGAAGTAGAAATTTAAAAAAAGGTGCTCTATCCTTTAGCAGTCTCGCGGTTCTCCCTGAGCTCCATTGTAGGTTTATTTTGAAAGGGAAAAGCAGTCAGGTAATTTTAAATAAAAATGTAACAAATAACTCAATTGTGCTGTAATCTGTATTTTGTTGGACGACTCCAAACATCATTCTTTTATCTGAGCAGAGAGAAAATGAAGCAGCCGAAAGGACATGTAGCTACAAGATTTATTAAAAAAGAAAGTAAATTATTTTGTTTCTGTATTTGTGGGAAATCAATTCAGCAAAATTTAGCAGGCTGAAAAGAATTATCTGAGATGCATTGAGGGGTTGTTGAACAATTATTGTCACACTATCAAAATGGTTGCAAATAATTCAGCTTCTTATTTCTTTGCTAAAAATTAATAAATCTTAAAATGTAATTTTGCTGATTTGGCATGAGGCATTAATGTGCAGATTTTTTATGAAGGCTAATGTGTAATTCATCCAGGTGAAATAAACTTTTTTTTTTATTATTCTAATTGTGCATACACTTTACACCATGAGGCCTCCCAGCCACCACAAAAATACCTGCTTTCCTGTCTGACACCAGAAATGTGACAAGGTCATAAAACGTGATGAAGAGCTTTTTCATTCCCGCTGGATCTTCTATTAAAGTGCAATTAAAAGTGTGTCATCGCGTCGCGGAAATGCCAGCACAGAGGACTGGAGGAGGGGTGGAGGAGGTGGTGGAGGTGGAGGAGGGACACAACAGGAGAGAGAGAGGACACAGTAAATAAAATTAATTATGCCAAATGCCCCGGCGCCCATCAATCACGGGGCAATAATGCCCGTGTCAGGGTGCGAACCCACACGGCCTGGATGCTTTTCTCTCACTGACAGACAACTAACAGCAATTAATTGTCGTTTCATCTCTCGCTCCTGTTTTTGTCTGCAGCTTTCCATCACGGGGACCTGAGTCCAGCTGACATCTGCGGGAATGTGGAGGCTGATGATGGTTCAACATTTCATTTGATGAGTTTTTTATTTTAGGAGGGGAAATAGAAAAAAGAACAGCAACTTTTTTTTTTACAATAAGTTGATGTTGCACATGTGAGATGCGCAATAGTTTTTAAAACTGTTTATCTCATTAAAAAAATTGTATTTAATTTTTTTTTTATTCCTGGTTATAAGTTTTTCTTTTCCCCATGCAGGAAGAAAAGGATAATTTTTCCTTTGTGGTGCATGCAGGCCTGCTTTCAGGCGGTTTGTGACTGCTAAAAAGAAAGGAAAAACCAGGGTCATGCAGAGGTTCTGGCTGCAGACTTCAACCCCCACAATTTCTAAATTTATAATATAAAGTCAGCTCTAAATATGCGGGCATATTTTTATATATTTGATCATCAAAAAGCAACAACACGTGTATTTCATTTCATGCAGTCTAATTTGTGAATTACTCAAGTAGACGCATCATTGTTACAAAGCACTAATTATCACTGTCTATACAGTTCAGATCCGTTTTAATAATCTAAGTTAAACTTTTTACTAAGCATGGACAACTTTTTTCCTCCACGCCCTGCTGCTGTTAAAACCTCCAGATGTTTATATTGATACTATTTGTAAAATAGAACAGAACGCAGTGAGGTCACAAAACGCGGTTCCAATTCCAAAAGTCAAAAAGGGTTCGAAAAGAAACTATTGTCCTCTGACCTATTGATAAATGTCCACAAGTCTCTCTCTTAAAACAAGGAGTCTATTATCTTCAGTGAGGGGTATAAAACCATTTTATTTAATTTAAAAAAACGTTATTGTTTAATTATGAAAAAACTAAATTTAAAGACAGTACCGGCTGGGAGTTAAACAGGTATAAAGCAATGACAAAGCCTTTTACGCACACCGGTGTGGTGCGTCAAATTATCACCACATAACCAACGTCGGTGTTTATTATTAAATCCTTTAACAAGGGTTATTAACGGGCAACGTTTTTGTTTTTTTTGCCTCCATTCAGATCCGACATCTTAGTTATAGTGCAAAACCTGTGAGAGGAACTTTTGAACGAGGACATCAGACTTTCTTTAAGCTCCTCTCTCACACCACACCAAACTATATGCTTTGATCAATTAGAAGAGGTCAAAATAAAAATGCCATTTAAGTAAACTACAGTTTGTGACTGTGTGTGTAGAGTACAACACGTGTGAATGAAGCGACGAGACAGAAATAAAGTTATTCCTGGACCGTTTTCTTGCTTATTGTAGAAATAGAAAAAGATGAAAGAGGATTTTAATACGTGGCTGATAATAAGTTTAGTTCAACTATCAGGTGAAAAAGAAAGTTCAAATGAAAAACATGGACGCAGAGAAGTGAGAAAGAGGAAAACTCAAGAGTGTCTATAATATAAAACGCTGTTTATACTTGACTTTTAGGAGTTTCACAAACAATGTGCATGAAAAAGTTTTTTTTGTTGGACTAATGTGTGTATCAGAGAGTTTCAATGGAAAACACAGAGCAAGGAGGAAAAGAGTGAGGAAGGTTATAATAAAAAAAAAGCGAGAGAGAGAGAGAGGTGAAGAAAGGAAAAAGTGTAGATAATGCATCAACCTGTTCTCTTGTTTCTCTGAAGAAGTCAACTTTCACGCCAGGTTGGTTGGTTGGACCATGTGGACAGCCAGCCTCAGCTTCTGCTCCTCAAACACCCGGCGCGTCCACTCTCTCTCTCGGCGACAAAGGAGGGGACGAAAAAGGCAACAACAAAAAAAAAAATAATAATCAAAAATGGAAAAAAGAAACAAGAGAAAGGAGGAGAGAGAGAGACAAGAGAAAATCTAGGAATCTAAGACCGCAGGACCATTACTTTTTTAAAACGACAAAGCGGTGTGCTCGTTAGTCCTTTTTCCTTTTTCCCCCTTTTGTGTTGTGTGCGTCCTCTCTCCTCGGAGTGGCCCCTCTGGAGTGAAGTCAGAACAATACTGCCGCTAAAAACTCTCTGCACTGTTTGTGCGCAAGTTGCCGCGGCGGAAGAAAAGCGCGTCTTGTTTTGTTGCGTCTGCTTCTTCTTCTTCTTCTTCTTCCTCCTCTTCCTCTCTCGCTATCTCTCTCTCTTCAAGAGGGCTTATTCAACCTCTCCACCGGTCCGCACTTTTTGGCATCCCGTCTGTCTTGTTGCTTTTGCTCGTTCGCTTGAAAATCAGAGGTTGAATCACCACCAGGGCTGTAACAGTGAGTGAGTGGACGAGTGTGTGAGTGTGTGTGTGTGTGTGTGTTGAGAGGGGGGACAGTTTTGCAGCGTTACCGTAATGCCTCTAAAAGCAAGGTGCGCGTTTTTTCATCACTTGCCCCCTATATATCCTCCTGGGAACTGAGTAAAAAAAGTCTTCCAATTACTTTTTTTGTGTGATTTCCTTCCTATTTAGGGTTAAAAAGAAAATCTTACAGTTTAGGCTTTTTGAACTTTATTTTTTATTTTACAGCATGTCCACTGTAGTAGTGGACCACAGGACTATTTCAGTGTGAAAAGACTAAAAAAATGAACAGATTATGGCTGTAGAGTGATATTAAACCAAGAATACATTCAAATTGATAAAAAAAAAACACACACTGGAAAGCCCATGATGTCCTCTTTACAATACACCAGGGGTTGATAGAGTAAGTCAAAAGAGTAAAAGGATATGCATGTGGACAAAATGTCCACTACAGAGGACACATGTCAATGGGCTGGGTCTCAGGAGGATATCCTCGCAAAGCAAAGTAATGCCTCTAAAAGCAGGTGCGCGTTTTTCATCACTTGCCCCCTATATACATATCCATCGCAAAGCAAAAGCCCTGGTGCACAATAGGAAAACAGCAGCCGGTGAGAGGTAGAGCCAGTGGCTGCTGGTGGAATTTTTTCTTGGTGACCAAAAACTGTTCTCAGATGCTTTTCTTAATTGATCAAATGCTACACTTTACTGTCTTTTGATTGTTTTTATTATCCTTTTAATTTATTTTTTTTAACTTATACTTTTATATTCTTTTATTCGTTTTTAATCTTATGCACTTTGTGCTCTTTTATGTTGCTTTTATATATGTAAAGCATTTTGAATTGCCTTTGTGTATGAAATGTGCTATATAAATAAACTTGCCTTGTCTTGCCTTGCCTTGGTGGGGTTGTGCCACATCCAATCAATTTCAGAAAACATCCCGGTATGATTTAATGCAAAAAAAAGTGAAGGTATCAAAAACACATTACTACTTTTCAGTTAAATACTTATTATAGTTATTAATTATTAAAATAATAAACAATTATTTTATTCCAACAGGAGCAGTAAAGAATGCTTAGAAAAACACAACAGTATAACATGTACTCAGTGGTGGAAAGTAACTAAGTACATTTACTCAAGTACAATTCTAAGGTACTTGTACTTTACTTGAGTATTTCCATGTTCTGATACATTTTACTCCACTACATTGATTCAATAACTTTACAGATTCAGATTATTAATACAAAATATAATCCAGGAATAAATTATGTATTATTATAGATTAAACTACCCAGCAGTATATAAAGTCATTAAAATGTGCTCCACCTTTACCAGCTGTAACATTAAAGTGATGAACACATTAATGCATCAATAAGTATAATCCAATAATATACATTATTCTGCATAATGTGTACTTTGATGTTTGGTACTTTAAAGCTGAAGGTGAGATTGGAGCAAATATGATTAAAAAAAGTTATTTTTATAAAACGGTTGCTATATCCTGACAGTAGTAGCCCATCTCTCTCTCTCTCTCTGTCTCTCTCTGTCTCTCTCTCTCTCTCTCTCTCTTCCAGTGTGTGTGTGTGTGTGGAAGGCACTGATCTTTTGACCTCTCTTTGCATCCCGGCTGAGTTGTGCTATTGTGGAGGCTGAGAGGAACAGATGTTAGCCTGCACTGAGTTTTGAGCTCAGAAACAAAAGCAAAATCATCCAAACTGAACTATTAAACACTTTGATTATTTTTTACACTTACTAATTTAATATACTTTTACATGTGCTGGTACTTTTTTTAAAAAACAAAGTATATTTTTCTACATTTTTTGCTTTTGACAAATCTGTGATTCATCTTTTTGCATGGAAGCTTTAATCGATTCATGCCCAAAAAGATTTACGTCAACCTAAAAAAAAAAAAAATGCCACAAATAAAAAATAAATATTAAAAAATCAGTTTAAGTGGGTTCACCCACTGTTTTACACCTACCTTGCAAATAGACAGTTATATTGTGATTGGACAATTTTTTACTGTCTGCCTATCTCACTACGTCCTTTATGTATTTTGGAAGCCTGACAACTCCTTTTGCAGAGTTATTACCACCTTTTTCCCCCTCTCACCACCACATTCATTTACTAATTGACAGCATAATCAGCGTTGAGATTACTGTCTCTGATGAAATTTGGAAATTACATCATACCTGTCGCTGCAAAAAAAAAAGTGAGGAAAAAAAAAAAGAGTGCCATAACTCATAAGAAGATCTTGGAATAATTTTGCTTTGACCATTAAATGGGATTCTGCCCTCCTGCCTTTTCTCTATCTAAGCTTTTACCATTGGAAAATGATGGCAGTCCATCACAGCACCACCCAACAATGGGCCACGGCTGCAGTAAATCACAACACATTCATTAGTACGATCAATACCACTAAAAATATGTGTGTCCGTGTGCAAATGTTTTGGGTGTGTGTTTGTGGAGCACCCATATATATGTATATTTTTTTTACTGACTCACCTCTCCTCTGAGACTGACAATTTTTTGCCAGGAACACTTTTCTTATAGATCTCCAGTAAATCTCCGGAGAAGTGACGGGTGCTAATGTGAGCAACTGGATGGTGATGAGTGATGCTTTTTTAAGTGGCTGTTATCATGAAGGTGCACTTTCAAGTTTGATCGACAAAACGAGAAGGTATTATTAAAAGAAAGTTTATAACTGAACCCCAGCAGGTGTGTATACGCTTACTTAAAGGGGCTGAATTCCAAATTCAGAGCATTAATATAAAAACATCTATTTGCTATGTGAAGATATAGAAGAGTAATGTCTACCTGAGCAGAGAATGAAGTCTCTCTCCCTCTGTGTGTGTTGCAATCTGAGGATTTCTGTGCTTTGTTTACGTAGCCGGTCCGGCCGCATGTGCATGTTAGTTCATAAGAGTCCCAAGCTGTGTCTCAATTTGGATACTTCCGTTAGTACATTTCCATGTAGTACACTTTGCACACTATGTACTTACTTGCATAGTGTGTGAATTTCGACAAGGTAGTGTTGTCTCAAATTGCACACGGCTGTTATGCCCTCATCAGCACTGTCGCCGTTGTTTGCACTGTTTGTGCTGTTAGCTGCCAGCCGCCGGCTCAGCCGTCGCCATGTTGAGAGCCTAGTAGAGGCAATCCCTCAATCATACGTAGATATGCTCTGAATTTGGAATTCAGCACCGTCAAAATCCAGACAGTGAAAAACAATTTGAATCCTGTAACTGAATGTTGGAGAGAATCACAACAATAGAGAGCAAAGAGACTGAATCATCCTCGTGCTTGTTGTTGTGTAACTGTTGACATTTTTACTAAAGATATCAATCACCCCCGCCTGTTTGGAGAATCATGATTTGTTAGTTGTTGTTTGTCTGTTTGGGCTCATGGTTGCATAAAATAACACGATTAAACTGAGCACAGGAAACTCAGTAGAAGTCTGTGTTCTGCCACAGCCTGAATCAAGCCGAGCCAGGCCGGGCTGAAGCGGGACAAGAAGTAAGAAACTGAATCAAAATAAGAGCTGGCTTGGACGTCTTAAGTCAACACCTTCATTCTTGTTCTTGGTGAAAGGAGAAAAATGCTGCTTGGCCCTCTCACCCATCTCCTATTCCCATTTAGGAACCCTTCTCTCCCTGTTAATCAGGGGGAATAATTATCAAAGTGGACAGGTAATTAAATTAAAACATAAGTGGCTACATGAGCTGGGTTGGCTGTACTACAAGGTTTTCCCTGGCTTAATTAAAGAGAAATATGGGAGAGCTCACCCACGGTGTCAGAGCTGGAAAAAAAAGTAGAAAAAAAAAAGCTGAATAACTCAATGTGATCCTTTAAACGCAGGATTTTGGATTGATAAAAAAGGAGTAATTCTGGCCTGTGTGTGTGTATATGTGGGGGGAGAATTCCTCCTCACTGCTCATTCCTGAACGAATCAGCCCCGCAGACCACGTTGTTTGTTTGCGTGTGAGAGCAAAAGCACATGTGCGGCGGCCGGGCGTGAGGCGAGGGAGCGCAGAATGTGTGGTAGACGCATTAAAAAACGCCGAGCTTTAGCAGCCATCTGGGAATAATGTCGTAAAATAAAGCCACGATAAAATAAAAACTTACTGCAGTTGATGTTTACAAACAACCCCCACAAAATCCCCACAATGCCTTGAGAGGCAAACCCAAAGAGAGGCCTCAACACACACACACACACACACACACACACAGATATACAAATAAACAGACCCAGAGCGGGAAAGCAGCGCAGAGACCAAAATTATCCAAACATTCACAAACACACTCATATGTGCCCACACCCACATTGGTACACATATGAGTGTGCATGTTTACAAATAAAGACAAAGTGGGAAGGCTGCATACACATACTCGCATAAACAAACACACAAACACACCGCTGCCGCCTCTGTGGTTATGCAAAGACAACAGAAGACTGAAAAAGCTATCTCAGGGCTGGGTGTATTACAATAATAAATGACTGAGTGCGTTCACACAAAGCTTCTCTTTATCTCTAGTCGCACAGTACCTGTGAACAATATGTGTGTGTGTGTGTGTGTGTGTGTGTGTGTGTGTGTGTGTGCGCAGACAGTGGCATCCGCATCAGTCTCTCAATATACTCTGATTGCTCGGAGGGTCACAGTCAATCAACACCTGCGTTCTATTAGCAGGTGTTTCGTAAACATGTTTACTGTCACAGCTGCTCCGCATCACACAACCACACACACACACTAAAAAAAGAGATGCTAAGGGTGTGTTTATCACTACTCTCTCCTTTTCTCGGCCTTTAGTTGGAAGGGAATAATTAGGGAGTCCCGGCCAAGGCGGCGGTGTACGTGTTAACAAGCTGTTTTAACACACACTTCTTCCCATATGCAGGGACAGCCAAAGAGAGAGCCGGAGGAGAGAGGAATCTCGTTCTTTGCCTCAAGGACTCACTTCGTTTTGAAGCACTTGTGACCCAGAAGTCGAGCCAGGAGGAATGCACCAGTCCGGGATGGTGTTTGTGAATCTGACAGGTACTCACATCAATGAGGCTCAAAAAAACCAAAAAAGTCAAGGCTGCCCGTGAAGAGTTAAAGAAATAAGTGAAGGAAACCACTCATTCTCCAAAAACATCCTTCTCTTTGAAAGAAAATTGTCACCATAAAAAACTGACTTTCTTTACTTATGAAAAGAAGGAAGTGTCTTTATGGATGGAGGATAATCCGCCCAAGTAGTTGTTGAATCAGAGATAGAGGGGGAATTTCTATTTATTCTAACTTTCTTAGGAAAGTCGGTGTTGCTGTAATGAAACAGTTTTAAAATTGATCTGGATGTCGAGTTTTGGTTACCAGATGCAATGATGCATCAGAGAGCAATGGAAATTTATGTCTGCAAATGTGTGCCTGTTTTCTGATGTTTTGGCAGTAAAGTCATTGACTTACACCACATCTGAGGCGGTGAATGTACATACACATGCACGCATTCCCACACACACACACACACCATACAGTATGTTATGTTAGACACTGACACAAGGAAGGAGGAAAGGAAAGGAAGGGAATTGTTGACTCATGAAGAAGTCTGTGATTCACAGCAAAGACGGGAAATGGAGAGGATGGATGAGAGAGGATGGGCAACTGTTACAATTACTCTTTTTAAACTTACATGTCATTATTTGTTACTTTTGATTTTTAATAATATGTGCATCCTTCGAAGTTTTGAATGCACATTGTTTTGTACAACTAACAATACATTTGTTACAGTTTTAGGATAAAACCTGAGCTTATTGTGTTTATCACTGGGTTAAAATAACCATTTCAATAATAATATAAAAAGCATTAATACTAGTAAAACCAATGTAGGAATGTAACTAAGTACATTTACTCAAGTACTTTACTTGAGGACAATTTTGAGCTACTTGTAATTTGAGTATATTTATTTTATGCTACTTTATACTTCTGCTCCGCTATATTTTATATACGTTTTAGTCCACTACATTTATTAGTTACTTATTCAGTTTATTAATACAAAATATAAATTATAGGGGACCTATTATGCTTTTGTGCTTTTCCCCTTTCATTCAGTGTGTTATATATATATATATATATTTTTTGTGCAAGTAAAAGGTCTGCAAAGTTACAGACAGAGGGTGAAAAGAGGTGTTGCTGCAGCCGGTATCAGAAAAGTAAAGAGTTTTTTTAAAAACATGTTCTAGTAGAAACACCAAATACAGGTATGAACCTGAAAATAAGCATAATAGGTCCTCTTTAACTAATAAATTATGATCATTATTATAAATTAAGCTACCCAGCAATATATAAAGTAATTATAATGAGCTCCAACTTTACCAGCTGCAACATTAAAGTGATGTATACATTAATGCATCAATAATTATAATCCATATATACTCTTCTGAAAAGGTCCATTCTGCAAAACTTTTACTTTTGGTACATTAAGTAAATTTTGATGCTAATACTTACATACTTTTATTTAAGTAACATTTTGAATGCAGGACTTTTACTTGTAACAGAGTATTTTACACAGTTGTATTTCTACTTTTACACAACCAAAAGATCTGAGTACTTCTTCCACCACTGGTCAAAACAACCCTGGCACTGGGTCAAGTTAAACCAGTACTACGTGGGTCTGTACAGGGTCAATTTTGGATTTTTAGTGTGTGTCATGGCATCTGTGACGCTACATGCAGCTCTAACAGCTCCAAAGCCAGACGTGACACAACTGTGCCACTCTTCATGTGTGTGTCTCTCCGTTTAGGTGTAACTTAATACAAGGCATGTAGGAAACATCCCTGAAACTCTATCCCTTCATCTGCTCACGTGTAGGACATACAAGCGTACGTCAAAAAGACACGCACACGCACACACACACACACACACACACACACACACACACACACACACACACACACACACACACACACACGCACACACTCTCTCAGAGCTTTTCCAGTCCCTCCCTCGGTGCGATCTTGTATCAAAGCAAACAAATGACATGCTGTCTTCTCCTCTCTCCCCCCACTGTCTTTTTTGATGTGTGGTTGTGTAAAATGACACGCCGTATCTCTCCAGCTGACATTATCACTCGCCGGCGCGCTCACATCTTCCGGCCGCACGCCTTTCCCACAGGACTCCCTACAGCAGGGGTCTTTGTCTCGGAAAGCATCGCACACACACACATGGAAAGATGTGGAAAAGCCTCTATGATTTTACCTCTGCATTGTGTGCTGTCAGTGGAGGGATGGAGAGGAAGGAGAAGATAGGATTGGCTTTCTTTAGCAACCTTTTTGGTGTGTGTGTGTGTGTGTGTGTGTGTGTGTTTTTCTTTTTTTTTGGAGATGATGATGTGTGGCATTTTCTCTGCAGAAGATTTTTTAACGCAGCAGAGAGAGATGTAACCCGGAGAGCTCTGTCACATTAGTGTGGCCATCAGCGTTAAGCTGACATATATAACAGCCTGGATACAATAACCAGCTCAAGACTCTATCATGCATGTGGCGATAGGTTGATAGATGGCAGAGAAAAAAGTGTTTGTTTTAAAGGAATAAAATAGAAAAGTGAAAAAGAGAAAATGACAGTACAAATCTAATGTATGTGGCTTTTTTTTTTAAGGCAAAACAGATTTATATTTATCAATACTGTAAGGCAGATGAAATACCAAAAGCTGCTAGAAATTTCAAAATGTCAAAGTGCAAAAAAAAGAAATTTGAAAAAAAAAGTATAATTACAGATACAGATACAGATACAGAGAGCTTTATTCATCCCCGAAGGGCAATTCAGTTTCTGCAGTCCACCGAGACATATACACACATTCATACTGCACAATCATCATTGACAGAGGGAACACAGTAGGTGGCATATGGGGAGGTGCAGAACAATAAAAGTACAAGATTAAAAATTAAAAATCTTCGCAATAAAAACAATGAATACAAGAATAAAAACAAGACGAGATAAAAGAATAAAGGAATAAATTACCTTCAGGTCAATGAAACTGCCACATAAATCTCCAACTCCTTGCTCTTTGACACTTTGTACTTCAACAGAGTTGCAATTGAACCACAAATACATTAAATGAAAGCATAACGCTTTTGACATTGAAAATATGTTATTTCCTTTCATTAATTTCAAACAAACCACAATCATTCAAGAAATGCATTGCAGTTTTTTTTTTTTTAATCCTCTTGTGTTATCAAAAGCTCTCTTAAGTAAATGTTCAGAAAAGTTCACTCATTTGAGCTGAATAAAATAAAAACATTTAATGTCTGTAGTTTTCACAACCTTGGAGGCCAGTGAATGCAATATGTTTAGTTTTTTTCCACATATGATGAATCTGGAATTCACTATAACTGGTTAGGGACATTTAGCAGATCTGTTTGTGTATGTGAACTGTGGTTGTGAAAGGCTCAATGATTTCTTTTGACCTACAACATCTCAGTCCCCGAGACTATTCATCTCTTCTTCTTTAGCTCCTTTTGTCAGCTTAAAGAAAACACACCGGAACAAGAAGTAAATGTCAGTGATTTCACTAACAAGGATGCAGCGGAGGAGTGTTTAGAATATAACTCACTTTTGTTTTGTAGGAACGTCCTTGTGATTTGCTGTAAAATATGCCACATATGGACAAGAAAAGCATATTTCTCCAGCCGCTCAAATATGCATGCATTTATTCAGCTGTTCTGTTTGGATTGAAAGTGTAATAAAAACAAAAGCAAAAATGTACATCTGCATTGGGCATAAAACTTGGCTGTAGTAACAGAAAAAAGGCAACACATTAATTGAAAATATCTCATAGATTTATGTAGTTGCTTAATGCTGATTTGTTTAGCGCTGCAACTAATGATTATTTATATTGTCGATTATTTTCTTGATTAATAGATCAGTTGTTTGGTCTATAAAATGTCAGAAAATGATGAAAAATGGCGATTAGTGTTCCCCAAAGCCCAAGATGACGTCCTCAAATGTCTCGTTTTGTCCACAACTCAAAGATATTCAGTTTTTCCGTCATAGAGGAGTAAAGAAACCAGAAAATATTCACATTTAAGAAGCTGGAATCAGAGTATTTGCACTTTTTTCTTTCTTAAAAAATTACTCAAACTGATTAATCGATTATCAAAATAGTTGCCGATTAATTTAATAGTTGACAACTAATCAATTAATCATTGCAGCACTATATTTATATAAGGTTTAAGAGAATTTTAACTAAAATTAAAAAAAACATCTTCAGTCAAAACAAAAACTTGTATTTTAAAAAGAATTTGGCAATAACACTCACGTCTGTGAAGGTTCAAATTAAAGCATAGCAGCGTCTTAACAATTACCGTTACACATCCAGTATGTGAAAAATGCACATTAGATTCTATCAGTCTTTCCTCATTACAGGTCAGTCTATGTGTGTGTGTGTGTGTGTGTGTGTGCACTGCAGAGAGAAAGACAGAGACGATGAAGGGCATCAGAGGTCGTCAAATTGCCACGGTGCTTTTTTGTCCTGTCAAACGCTCACGCGAGCCAGTCTTGAGTGAATTTCAATAATCATCCTGAAGGACTTTTCTTCTTGGGCCACATTCTGCTAAATGTATCTCTCTCCTTCTAATTCCCCTTCACAATGCGTCTGGCTCGGGCTACCCATCATGTCATTGGTCCCTTTTCTATTCCCCTGTGTTTGATTCTGACAAATACATGGATTATCGGCCAGGGGGATTTTTAAATATATGGCTAATGTGAGCTTTCATGCCTGTGCTTTAATCTGCTGAGTATTTAAAACCAATCTTAAGGACGGGAGAAAACGCAGAGGTCAGGCTTTTTTCCGCGCCCCCGTGCCGGAGAAAAAAGAGAGGGAGCGAGATTGGGAGAGGGAGAGTGAAAATGGAAGTGGGGAAAAGGGAAGTAAGAGAAAGACAATAATTTCCCTTCTATTTAAATTCTAACCAGGATTAACTGTGGAATCGCAGGTATCAAACCTCATACGGCGGCACGGCTAAAGAGAACTCCTTCAAAGAAAGGAAAAGTTGGAGTCCTCACTGTGGTTGTGATGGAAAGACAGAGAGAGAGAGAAAGATGCTGGGGTAGGGGTGCCTTTTCACTTATCTTGTGCCCTCCTATCCCAAGGAAATTGGACGTAAAATGAGAAAATATATCGCGCACTCTCTTTTACGGGGCAATGACACCGTACGGCGAGGGATAAAAGCTCCATCATGTGTCTGTCCGGTTGCTCCGCTGTCAGAGTGACATCCACTCATTTACAATTCAGACACTCTCTGCTCCTTATTACTGTCTTTCTTCCACCTTTTCTTTCATCTTTCGTCTCGTTTCTGTTCCTCTCCTGTCCTCTTGTCTCCTGTCCTCTCTTCCTCTTCCTCTCTTGTCATTTTGTGTACATATGAAAGGCAGACGGGGCCTTTGGCAGCCACTCAAACTGGGGTCGAGTGTGTGTGCGTGTGTGCGTCTGTGTCGCTGCGTGTCGGGCTAAAGAGCAGAGGGTGATTTGCGGCATTACGTCTACAGCTTTAAACTGCATCAAGCAACTTGCAGACCTTTTTTTTATGACGGTAATATGAGGTACTTAACATATCACTGCCATAAAGTGCAACAGGCGCAGGGGTCGAGGAACTTGCACACACAGACACGCATACGTACGTTACCGAGGAGAGCCGATGGTGGAGTTGGAGACAGATGTATGTATAAGCCGGGTGACGTTTTTATGGTGCGGAGTACTCATGCGTCCCCCCCAGGATAGTAAAGTGGGCCAAGGCTGATATCATCTGATACACTTGTTTGCTTGCCAACCATACAATCACAATGCTGAGGAAGCATTCAAACTGCTATTTTAACATCAATGCAGCATGCAAATAACATTCACCACCCCTTTTCACATCAGATAAGATAACCCACAATGCGGCGTCTGGTAGCGCAGCGATGTGTTTTGCATCCTAAGGCTACGCGGCGGTTACAAAACATCATAGCAAAGCCGCCTTTGGAAAAAAAAAAAAAAAAGCAGAAGAGGAAGAAGTTAGTGTACAGAATGTGAGTGTGTATGTGTGTGTGTGAAAGCACACAGAGACTTAATGGTGAGAGAGAAAGAGATGGAGAGAGGATTAGAGAGGGGAGTGGAAGGGTGAGGTGGCCCTTTAATTTGGAAAGTTTGATGTGAATGACGCACATCTGGCTCCCCAAGATGATGGATTCTGCTACACATGCAATATGGGAAAGTGATCCGTCCTTCGTTTCCTTTCTTCTATCTTCTCCCTCCTTATGCAGTTCCCCGGTCCCTTACCTCAACCTTCCATATCATAAACACGCAACTACTTTTTCTCCCCCCCCCTCGCCTCTCGCCTCTCGCTCACATCACATCACTTCCTCCTTCCTGCTTCCCTGACTCCTTCAGTTGGTTGGAGGGTACTGAACTGCAGCACAGCCTCTCTTGGCCAGACGCTCTCATCTGTTGCATGAGAGAAAATCGCAGCTCTCGAGACACATTTTCTCCCTCACTTCGGACTCTAATCTGATTTGCTGATTGACATTTCACAAGAACTGAAATTTGCTTGGAGAGAGCAAACCTCTCAGGGTCCAGCAGCGCCTGCAGCTGTATATGTGTGTCTGTGCGTAAATTAAAGGACCAGTGTGTAACAATTAGGGGGATCTATTGGCAGAAATGGAATGTAATATTAATAAGTATGTTTTCATTAGTGTATAATCACCTGAAAATAAGAATCTTTGTGTTTTCGTTACCTTAGAATGAGCTGTTTATATCTACATACACAGCGGGTCCTCGTTTCAACAGTAGCCCAGAACGGACAAAACCAAACTAGCTTTTCCTGCTTGGGCCGGAGTTGATGGCGTTACCTGCTCTCGTCGCCGCCCTCTCTCTCTCTTGCTTAACCGCTCACTTTCCAAGTACACACACACACTACGCACTGGCTCTGCTCCAAATGACACACGGGAGAGGCTTCAGTCAGTTGCAATCTCCTCACCTCCTTGCTACATACCGCCAGATCCGACACACTGAATCTTTAAAGCAGTTGATGTGTGTCAGTTTTATATCCTTAGTAACATTTAGGTAGTATTAGCATGGTGTGTATGGGTGGTATATACTGATGTATGAGTAGCCTATTGAGTAACGTTATAGAACACTTTTTCAGTCTGACACCAATGCCAGGCGCCAGGATGAAGTGACTGAGAAGGCTGTCAAAAATTGCAAGGGGGCAATTTTTTTTCATGAAATAAAATGAATTGATTTTACCATGCAACAACAAGAACATAAGACTACTGTTTAAAAATCATAGAATACATTTATTAATCAGAGCACTCATAAGATCGTAGCACTATCAGAGCGCTAAATATATTTTGAATTCATGAACGATTCTCTTTCAAAATCAGCAGGCAGAGGCATGTAGAAACAGCTGTTTGCGTACTGAAAAGTAAGCCGGCTACGAAACAAAACTAAGAAACCGTGTTGTCTTATCAATCTCCTCCGCTCCGTTTCAGTACTACGGACAGCACCGCACCGCACCTACACACCATAGACTATATAAAGATGGACAACATGACAGCTCCCCAAAAGTGAGGCCAAAACATCTTGATTGCCCCCTGGTGGCTGGCTGCAGTATAGCTCATAAGTCCCGCCTCCTCCATGTTAGCAGATGTGACATGGGTCAAACTAAAACGTTAAAGTACACACAAATAAATTTTTTCCCAAAGATGGTTTCTGTCATTTTAGGTAGTTCTCATCACGCTAATGTTTGTTCAAGTGTTTAGTTTTCAGGGAAGTTTGGTTTTAATTAGTTATTTGATGCTATAAAAAGGGGGTGAGACGTCATGATTGACAGCTGTGAGTCTCGCTCGCTAACAAGCTGAGGCTGTGATCGGCTCGCGATTGGTTCGGACGGGTGACCTCGATTCCGCGGCTCCACCGCCTGATCATTAATGCGCAGACTCTGGCTCAAAATGACATCAAAATCTCAAGATGGCAGCAACCGTATTATACCGGATATTTTAGCTTCACTTTTAGACAGTGGGAGGAAGTGGAGACGCGTCATATACAGTCTATGCTAGACACACAACAAACAGCGCTGTCAAAGCAAGTTTGACGTTTGGCTCGTTTAAAGTTTTGAGAAAAAACACAGATACAATTTAGGCTTTTATTCCTAAAATATTATATCAGATTCTAAAAGTTATCCTGGTTATGTTAGCAATAGTGTTTTCATTTGTCCTCCTTCCCAATATATATATAATATACAGAAAATTTAAATAACATGATTTTTATTTTGTGCAAGTTATTTAAGTTGCTTTTGTTTGTTTTTGTGTTGCAGTAGAAGTGTTGCTGTGTTTGGGTGAATTTGCTCATATCTGGTTGAAATGAGGAAAATCAGCTTTTAGAGTTTGTTTCTGGTGAAGAGGTTTATTGTACGGAAGGTCTCTCGCTGTTCATTACTGTTCTTCATTGCAGCACCAGGTGGGTGCAGGTGTCTCAGTGTGATCGGTGGATTGTTTTAGATGATCCGTCAAGTTTTCTTCATGTGTGTGTATGTGGTGTGTGAGACAGAATGAGAGGTCGTTGTTTGTAACAAGTGGTGGAAGAAGTACTCAGATCTTTAACTGAAGTAAAAATAGCAATACCACAGCGTAGAAATACTCTGTTACAAGTTAAAGTCAAAGCCAAAATATTACTTAAGTAGACGCACAAAAGTATTAGCATCAAAATACACTTAAAGCACCAAAAGTAAAAACATTTCAGAATTATGTATATTATATTATTGGGGTATAATTATTGTTGCATTAATGTGTAAATCACTTTAATGTTACAGCTGAGAAAGGTGGAGCTACTTTTAATGACTTTATATACTGTTGGGTAGCTTGTGAATTCCCCCAAAGTCTGATCTTATTATTTTAATAATAATGCATCATTACTTTTATGTTGATTATATTTTCTATTATTAGTAGTTTAGTTTCCACTATAAATGTAGTGGAGTAAAAAGTACAATATTTGCCTCTGAACTGTGGTGGAGTAGAAGTATAAAGTAGCAGAAAATGGAAATACTCAAGTAAAGAACCTCATTACTGTACTTAAGTACAGTTCTTGAGTAATTGTACTTAGTTTCTACCACTGTTTGTACCACCTTGGCCATGTTTGTGCATTTTAAGAAATAACATCCGACAGAGCCGGTAGATCACAAATCATCAGGCATAAAGTCCTCTTCATAAGCGTTCTCTCTACGCAGATTTCAATGTAATTTAACTTTATGAACATGTTGACATTGTGCCTGTGTGCTGGTAATTGCTAGGCATTTAAATTAATTTCATAATAGCTGCTGTTATCAGTTAATCAAAGCACACTCACATATAGTACATGTCATGAGGGAGAGAAGTAAACATGATTACACATGTTCAGGTGTACATTTAATTTCGATGTGCACTGTTGTTGTGAGTTAAATCATATCGGTGGAAGAGCTTCTCTCTCGTCATCTGTGGATGTTTTTCAACCTATCTGTCTGACTTTCTAACTGTGCTGTTAAAACAAATTGTCCCATTGGAGGAACGACTATTAGGAGCACCGTGTAAAACAGCTCTTATTACACACCATATTAATAAAATCATCAGCAGTTATATTTTCTATCTCAGAGCTCTGTCCATCCAACATTATTTTTGCACTGTTGGTAGGTCACGATATGTGACATATGTTATTCTATGAAAAGATTTATTAATCTGTTTTTAATAACCATATTTTTCTTGGATTCGGTTGAACGACTGTGTGAGAGTTACGTTTTGTTATGACAGGAGACCTGTTGACCTCTTGTTACTGTGTTGAGTAAACCAAACGGTCCTCCCTCTCAGGTTCAACGGGTCTCATGCAGAAACATTCACTTCAATTTCTCTCAGATTTTCTCTTAATTTTCTGTTTAAAGAAAAAATAAAAGAAGTCAACTCCAGATGCACCAAACGTTCTTAACCATCCAAATCTGCTATCTGTGCTGAATGATAAATCCCACTTCATCATAAATTGGAGGCGTGTGACTGAAAGGGCTGTCAACAAATGTCAAATGTATATTTGATTAGTAATATATTTATATATTACACGGCGGTGTTGAATACTCAATTCTGATTGGTCCATCACGGCGTTCAGCGGTCTGTAATTTCTATAAAACGGTCTGTTGATATGTATAGCAGGCCGTTGCTATGGGCGCAGCGCTGATGTCGGACTCTGGTGGACCATTTTTGTGTCAATTTATTGATTTGTAATGTAAGTAGCTGTGTAATAAGCGGGATAATGTACAGCTCTGAAACAATTCTTTCATTGTTATGAAAGAATCCCCTTCAGGGCGATGAGAGACCCCTTACATATATATATTCTAATATATAAATTAATATTCAATTGTGAAAAAAGATATGCAAGCACTGAATGCACAGCATGACGGGAGTCTTTCATTAATTGAAAATTAAAAGCAACGTTAGGTCAAGCTGAAAGAGGGATAGTTCATAAACAACTGTAATGATGAAGAGAACTCGGCCGCAGAGAGAGTGACGTCGTGTCCTAACAGCGGGCGTTACGTTAGGTCATGTAAACAAACCACGTACCTAGACTGGAGACGTAACCACCTAAAAGATGGGTGATCTCCTGACGTTTGTATTTTTTAAACAGAAAACACATTTTATATTGTGATATTTAGTGGATATAACATATTATATAGCCAACAGTGACTGGGAAACTCTCAGGTGATCTCCCTCCAGCCAGATGCCACCTTATTTAGGTCTTTAGTGAAATGAGTGGGTATCGTATAACTCCTCATTCTAACTTCACGAATGAGCCATTCCTCATCCATGGGGAGCTTTCAAAGTAAGCAACAAGAATAAATAGAAACAGGGCGTCCGACAAAAGTTCAGCTCTAAATGGTGCGCTTTGCAGTGGTGCGTCCCTCCCGGCCACTTATGACACGGTGTCATGGACATAATACACAAAAATAGATATTTGAATGGTTCAAAACTATGTGTTTTTAGAACGAATATTTGAACGTCATTTTTGGGCAATTCTGACAACCCTAGTGACCGATTGTTTATTATTAGCATAGTTAACGGCCCCTGAACAATATATAAGGGCAGGTGTTGTAGATACTCTGGCATATGCCCAAGCATTGAAGAGATGCCACCAAAAAAGGCTGTAAGAAGAAGACGAACTTCAGCAGTAGTGAAAATGAGCTACTATGAAATAACATTAAACAATGTAAACATGTGTTTTTCCAGAGCGTCAGTACTGGTGTTATAGGAAAATCAAAAAAAGCATTATGTAATCTATTCAGAAGCTGAACGTACGCAATATCATCCAAAAGTTTTATTTGGGATCATTGGACCAGTAGTATTTCTTTAGCCCACAAATTTAATAATCCAATCATTATAATTACTCTAAAAAATATAATAATCTAAATGTGATCATATGACATTCATGTGCTTGTTTCCTTACGTTGGAAAAACAATTTGTGGACAGTGAAAACAACATGTTGTTTTTTTTACTTGGTAAGTGTGCTCTCGACCACTCGTAAATGTTCTCTTACATAAGAGAAGAGCAAAAATAGGAAAACAACAGTGAATCACAGAAATCAATGGGTACGAACAAAACAAGAACAAATTGTAGGAAGTGTGCTCTTATATGGCTTCCTGCATGAGGCCCAGTGTATCTGACCAGCCTCTAATTTCCTCCTGCAATCCAGCTCACCACACGATCCTTTCTGACATCTCTACCCACACTACCATGATAATATTTGTTTTTTAAAACAATACAACACAATTCAATTCATCTGGAATCTCACGTTGATTCAATTCCAGTTCAATAGGATTAGATTTTTGTTTTTACTTATTTATAAATTTAAGTGCATTAGTTAGCATTTTGAGTAACTATACTGTAGGTATTTCCTATTTTCTTTTTCGAGCACCGTATCGGATATGCCCAAGACAATGATGTCTACTACTACAACCTACGCTACCCACTATGAACACAATACAATGTTGGCAGTGATACACTGGGAAATGTGTTGGCATGTCCCCAAGAAGGATTCAGATTTCACTGAAATGCTGCCAACTCTGTATTGTTTCGCACAGCTCCTCAGTCAGTGTTTTCCATCTGAATTAAACAATTAAAAATAACCAGAAGATAAATGCAACATTTCAGCCTGTGCTTCAGTAACTGCCCTCAATTGCCAGAAGTTCAGGGCCACTGTGGTTTGGAAGTAGCGTTATAAAGTAAAGTCATATGTCATTGTGTGTTTTGGAGACTGCAAATGAAACGTGAAGATTTGAGGAAGTACATGGTAGAGCTGTATCTGGGTCACACACACTGAAACACACACACACACACACCAGGCTGTTCCCATACACCATTCATAGCTATACCTATAAAAGTAATGCTCTGTAATTCATATGTATCCCATGAAGTCAATTCATATGTATTCCACGTAATCGTGAACCAGGAAGTATAAAGAGCGACAAACATAGGGAGGAGGTCGGGGTGGATGTGTGGGTCAAAAATCACCAGACTTTCGCCCAGGAGACTGGTGTTCGTACCCCGTGTGAAACCAGATGTCGACGTTGATTTATTTGTCAGGCAACTTCTGTATTTAAGTAACGCCACTTCTGGAGTTATTTTAAGCCAAACCACAATATTTTCCTAAACCTAACCAAGTAGTTTTATTGCCTAAACCTAACCAAGTTGTTTGCTGTGAAGACAGAAGTTTATTTTGAAAAAACCTTTTGCATGTAACGAACAGAAATTGAAACGTGTTCCTGGACGTTTGTAGGAAAACGCACGAAAAATCTATTCGAAAAAGATATTATAGGAACCGTATGAGGATACGTGACACACACACACACACACACACACACACACACTAACATTAAAGGCACAGGAGAAAAGAGAAAGAGAGTTAACTGGAAAAATCGTTTTTTGACAGATATATAATGTTTTTGCTGAATTTCACACAAAATCTTGCTCAGGTTTGTGATTGTGTATTGATGTCTCTTCATCTTCGCCATCAGTTTTCCAGTACATATTGGTAATTATTTACACTCATAGTGAGCAGTGTAGGAGACACCTTATTGTGAGAAATAATGCCACACACAAATTAGACCAGACTGAGGGCAAAAATCCCCCCAGCCCCAAAGAACCCAGAAAAAGATGCTGCAGAAGAGGCCTTTCAGGGCATCACTAAGGAATATATGAAGTATCTGCTGATGCCAATGGGTCACTGTGATTAAGCAGAACATGCCGGGCTTCTTCAACATAATTTGAACATTAGGACGTTAGTTGCGCTGGCTGGTCTGCCCCGGGTGACGGAAACGAAGAAACATGGTGTGAAAGTGGCGAAAAAAAACACAAAACATTTCTTGAGAATTTTGCTAAAGAAAGGAAAAACTGTTATGTGACCTGTGAGAAGCAGTGCATCGTCCCATTTGTAACAGGATACACAATGGGAATGGAAAGGCGTTCAACCTTCACAAAATGTCTGCATAAGAAAGTTCCAATCAATAAATGTGCCATGACCTCCCAGGCCTTGGAGAGTTTTTCAATCTTGGCCACAATGATGGGCAACACACAAATATGCACACAGAAGTGCTTGTACATCTATGTCCGCACACTCTCTCACGCACTGAAAACAACTGGCCACCAACCCTGACAAACATGTTAGAGTGTGTGAGATTTACTATCAGTCCACATTTTTAGGAGCCTCCAAACCATAAGAAAGGGAGTATTGTGTATGCCGTGTAGAGCGTGTGCTTGGCAGCTAAATGTTTCTGAAAATGCATTGTATATACACCACGATTCATTCAGACATCTCTTCACAAGTGCAGTGAGGCTGGTGGGTGTACTTGAGCTGTGATCAAGCAAAAGCTTACAAATACAAACAAGCTTTGTTCACGTAGACGCACGGCAGCAAGTGCTCCAAAACTGTATAGGATGTTTTCTACTAAAGCGAGTAGAGGACTTAAATTGTGAATTTGTAGTATGACTGAACCAACAAAACCAAGGATCCACTCAAGGTTTCATGTAAAAATTGCAGTTGGTTATCATAGCAGTTCATTTGGTAATCAAAGGAATTCAAAAGATGGTTGTCCAAACTAGGGCTGGGCGATATGGAGAAAATCAAATATCACGACTTAATACCTCAATATTGATATTGTGACGATGTTGTAGGGTTGACTATAGGGACGCAACTAGCAATTATTTACATTGTAGATTAATCTGTCGATTATATTCTCGATTGATCGATTAGTTGTTTATGTCTATAAAATGTCAGAAAATGGTGAAAATCAGTGTTTCCCAAAACTCAAGATGACGTCCTTAAATGTCTTGTTTTGTCCACAACTCAAAGATATTCAGTTTACTGTCATAGAGGAGTAAAGAAACCAGAATATATTCACATTTAAGAAGCTGGAATCAGAGGATTTTGACTATTTTCTTAAAAAAAAATACTCAAATTGATTAATCAATTATCAAAATAGTTGGAGATTAATTTAATAGTTGACTATTGGTGCTTTCACATAATATTTAAACAATGAGATTTCTGATAAATAATCATTAGTAATGTGGATATAATGACACAAACGTAAAAGGGGAGTACAGTACAGCGTACATCACATGGTGAACTACATCATCTTAAAGGTTTCTTTTTCTATTCTATGCATTAAATGATAGAAATGCCACTTGAACAGTAGTACCATCTATCATCTCCTCATCGAAGCCCACTAATGATGAAAAGCACCATACCAGCTGAGCTGTTTTGAGACCAAATCAGAGTTGTAAATGATTTTTATATTTTTATATAAATGATTTTTCATCATGTCCACTGTAACCTCTTGTACCTCTCCTCATCTTGCCCCACAGAGCTCTCCACCGGAGGAGATAGTGTGACGTCCATAAGCTCCTCTGTCAATCTACAGAAGCCTGGCCTTGAAGTCAGCGTCCATTTGGCACTGCGTCCACACTAATGGACCTGTAAACATTAGGACCAACATGTCCACGCACACACACAATTTCTCTGTTTGGCGCTCGCTCACTCCCACACCTGTGTCCAGATGATTATGGGGCCATAAGGTGCCCTCTGACTCCATCAGCACAAAGGTAATCGTGTCGCTCCAGAGAAGAATCACCAGGCCTTTTTCTGCTTTCTTACTCAAACATAATTCTCATCATTTGGCATTTTGACATCATATCTTCAGTCTCCTCCTCAGTCACCCCTACCACGGCTTTCTTTCTCTCTACCTGCCCAAAACATGGCCATAATAACTTTATTTTATTTTTCCTCCCTCGCTCCAATGCACAACATTCAACCCTTACCTCTCTATTCTCTTTTTAATGTCTTTTTTGTCCTCCTCTGCCTTTCTTCTTTCTTTTTTTTCTGACTTCCAAGGTCAGACAGGACAAACAATGCCACTGGTGTCTGTCTGAATGTGGCTCGCTACCCACCGCCACTGCCGCGGTTGCCCTGGCAACGCACTAACCATTAATTTTCAATTAAAGCAGACAAAGAGATGACAGCTCAGGGTCCATGGAAGATGTCAAGAAGCAGTATTAATATACGACAAGTGAGCATAATTGTGTGTCCATTTTCCTCAGCTCTCATCTATGCTATCAGTGAAATGTGAAAGCGGCAGATAATTTGAGGGTGTGGGAGACGCCGGCCACTGTTTTCTTTTAACCAAGACGCCTCTGATGTATCTCTCTGAGAAATATGGCATTCATCATTACCTTTATGAATATTTTGTCAGGGATGTTATTATTTTCATTATCACTCTATCACAAAGATGTTATTTCACTTGCGCTTCAAATGCTGACACACACACACAGACACACACACACACACACACCTGTAAGCCGAATGTTGTACGAGGACACAGCACAGACTGGATTTCATAGGTTGTTATTTGATTTCCATTATCCAGCCATTACGATGAGACCTCCAACTCATGCAAATGCGCGAGCGGCTCTCCATCTCTTTGTCTGGTTCTGCAGAACCAACATTGTACGCATTAAGGCACAGACGCAAGTTCACACACACAAACACGTATTTATACACGTACGCGCGCGCACACACACGCAAGGCCGATGAAGACCTCGAACTTCACACAGAGCGGAGCCTTGGAAAGTACAGAGAAAAACATGAACGACAATTAAGTATCCGGCCTTACAAAATATGGGGAAATCTGTGTGAGGCAAAGATAGCTAGCGGCACAGGAGAAGAAAAGAGCATCAAAACATTTGAGGAAAAAAAACAATGAAGAATACATAAATCGTAAAAAACAAAACACGCATAAACACCCCAGGGGACACTTCGTAAACGCTATTTCAGATTTTGAGATGTGATTAAAGCTTGGGTCGGTAACATTGGAGAAATCGGCACGAGTACACTAGATTTAAAAAAATGATCCAACCTAAAAACCCAGCCCAGAGTTGCCAACTCTTTTCCAATGAAAGTAGCTATAGCAGCTCTAGCTCCAGAAGTCCCTGAATCTAGCGAGAAAGTCGCCAAGTTGGCAAAAGCCCATCCGTTCAGGCCTCCCTCCAAAGCCATTCCCCCAAAATTATCATTATGAACATAAACATATCATAATGAACGTAAACATGGCTATTGTTAGTACTCACAGCTTTCAAGCTCACAGCTTGTGGAAGACTCCGGTGATGCGCAATGAGTGCACGAGCAGAGTGCACGCAGGCAGGTAGACAGACCGGTAGATATATCCTTGGAGAATGTCGATGTATAGTAACTCTTGTCCGGTATCTCTTTTATGTAATGTCACAACCTTGTTTGCACTGATTTTTGCTATTTATTTTAATTTCATTTTATTACTATTTTTCTTTTTTTTCTTTGTGAATTGTCCAATTTAACAAATGTAAAAATCAATAAATACATGTTCATAAGACAGGCAGGATGGCAGACAGCCACAGATAATAGATTTTTTTTATTTATTGATTGCTGTCGGGATGTAATGAGAAGTTCAACAAATATAACAAAAAAATATTCTAAAATACATTACCAACGCTAGCTCTAAATGACATTTAGCTTCTTTAACCTCTACCGTCTCTACCTGAATAAAGGCCAGCAGGGTTTACCTGCTTCTCACACGAAACCACAAACACATGCTTGTGAAACAAATCATACAATATCTGAGCAGACCACCACACTGGCACTGGTTCATACAGCGTGTGTGTGTGTGTGTGTGTGTGTGTGTGTATGTGTGTGTGTGTGGTGGCGTAACAAACAGGTTACAGAGGAAGTGTGTCTGCCATAGCCGGGTTGAGTAATCTGTCATATGCCAGGCCAGATAAGGCCCAGCGTAGACGCTTTGTAACATAAGGTAAAACAGTGTGTAATGGAGGCTATTGTTGATTGTTTTCTGTGTGTGTGTGTGTGTGTGTGCTTGGTGTAAGTGTGTTTACGTCTATGTGAGTGAAAGTATATTTGGAGATAAGGTGAAAACGAAAGTCTGCCGACAGGAGAAGAAAATGATATATGAAGAGAAATTAAGCTGTTGAAACTTGTTGGCCAGATCTCTGTAAGAACTGATCTTGGGGTTTTTTTTTCTCCCACAATCCCTCTCTCCCTCACTCACTGTCTCCCCTCACCTCTTTCTATCCTCCCATAACAAAACCTCGCTTTTATCCTCACTCACCCCCACTTCTCTTTCATCCCCTGCCGTCGTCTCCCTCCCTCCCTCACTGCCCACTGCTGAGTGTGCCCCTTAAATCACACAGTCCCTAAACTGCCCCATAAAAGATGGCAGCTTCTCCCCTGCCTCCCCCCTCCTCTCCCCCTCTCCTCCCCTCTGTCTCCACACATTACTGCTTTAATTAAGGTAATTACTTTCAGAGTAGTACTAATCGGATCCTCTTCTCTCCTGGCGCACACGCACGTTCATGCACGCACACATAAGCAAGAACACAATTTACTCATACACATTTTTACTATCTTGGTGTTGTATATATACGTACATAATCCGTAGCCAGCGATGCCTGTGTGAACTGAACCTAATTTTAAAGTCTAAACCTGGACCATAACTAATGATAAAAGTCTAAGAAGATGCTTCCACACCTGTGATAAGCATATCAATAATAAAATGTTCCACTGTAGATGAAAACCAAGCAGAGATGCCAACCCCCAGGTCTGCTGATCAACTGCACTCCTTCTTAAATACTATGAATTATTAAACACTTATTAGCTCCTTGGTACTGTACGTCTAATTAAAACATTCCTTTAGTATAATATTATTTGACTCGCATGCTTTAAGAGCTCTCCTTTCCCGCTCCGTCTCTTTTCAGCCATCAGACGTCGTCTCTGCAACAGAAGTCTTGTAACATTTTTTGTGTTTCGCAGCAGATTTTTGCTGAAATTGTTATTGACTTCAACATGTGGAACCAGCTGAAATCTGGTAATGTAATCATGCAGAACAAAAACACTGAATCAAGACGCTGCTCATTCTGACACAAAAAATAACAGTCAGAGGGAAATATGAGAAACAGTGATTGTGTCGCTTGTCAGCAGACGTTGGTTGATAGTCTAACGAATGTTTTGACAGCTTCATAAAAGGGAGAAAAAAAGAGGTCAGATTCTACAAACCGAACCCGCTCGCAGTTAGTTGTCTTTATTACTGTGTCAACAACAGACATGGAATATTAAATCTTGGGTTCCTGAGGATTCATTCATGATCTAGCTGTTACACAATGTGAGCAGTGTGAGACTTAACACCAATTCATACCTTCTGCGTCTGCGTGTCCGCGGGGGTCCGCTTTGGTCTGCGAGACGTAAATGTCATCATCCGCCCATATCCGCGAGGGTCTGCGTAGACCCTATGTGGACGTCAAGCCTTAAAATTTATGACTGCGCGGACTATGGATGTTAATAATTAACCGTTTAACCGACATTAAAAATATTTACCGATTAACGCTATCAGTTAAGCGGTTAAAAGAAATATTAAAAATAACTCAGAACTCAGAGAAGCATCTTGTCACTTAAAGGAGAATAGCTGGTCCACCTTAACAGCCCACCTTAAGAGAATCTGAGCCGGCGTTGCAAGATACAGGAAGTTGGTTCCCGTCTTGATTTGTAGCATTTATTCACCAACAAATAAACTGTACACACACTGCACTGTTACGTTCACAGCTATAACGCCACCGACAACCCCGCACTAACCGCCGCCACACACACGTGGCCCGCCGGACACTCGCTAACGTTACGTTGGCTGAAAGACTGTATGTGTGTGACAACGGCGAGCAAAAAGCCACCAGCAACACACACACACACACACTCGTTAATGTTACACCGGGCTGACAGAGTAACGTTACGCCAGGCAGACGCACTGCTGACAACCTCACACCTAAACGAAATGACCGCTGCATGTAATGCACTAATGTTGTCAGTTAACGGTTAATAATCGCTTAACAAGGGTCAGCTATCGGTTAGAAAAAAAAATCTAAATTAGCATCCGTAGCGGGGAATGTACACATAGCAAGTCCAACCAGTCCAGTTGGTGGTGTTACGTGCAGTATGTACCTGTAGCTTGTTTGCCAAGAAGAAGTAGATAACAAACTGGATGCTTGTTTTGAAGAGAGGTTGTGCGAGGAAATCCGCCGTTAGCCACATTTATACATTTAGTCTTTGAAGGAATACAAAGACGGACAAATGGCCTTGAACTCCTGGCAAACAACATCATGGTGCATTACTGTCACCAACGGGAACGGATTGTGGATCGGGAAATGCGCATGCGTGGAACGCCAGAACGCCGCGGACCCTCAATTGTCGTATAAGTGGAACGTCCGCGTGACCGGTACAAGTCTGCAGCTGTCCATAGACGCGCAACGCGGAAAGTATGTTGGAGGCTTAACGAAAGTCTCTGCTATCGACCCCAGTACGAACTGAACATGTACAGATTCATTGATCCTCAGGTTTTGCTCCAGGCATCTTTTATTTCCACTGATGGAAGAGGAAGGAAGCAGACACCAACTGGCTGCTAAGTTTAATTCAGTCAGATCTGTGGATGTACTACTGGCCTGTCACAGGAGACTCGGGAGTCCTCTCCTCCCGCCACCATCCCCCTCTCTTCTTCCCCCAAAGGCACCTTGACTGATAATGAGAGAGGGAATGCAGGTACGGCTCAGACTCAGGGGGGTTTCAATTAACGCCCTGCAGATTAATAAAGAGTAATAAGGTGCACTGCGTTTATGTGTGTGTGTGTGTGTGTGTGTGTGTGTGTGTGTGTGTGCGTGTGTTTTTTGCATGTGTTCATGTGTGGTGAAAAGACCCCTGTCGCTCAGCGTGACGGAGAGGACGGAAAAAGAAAAGGGCTGTGAAAAAGCAGTGGTAGACTGTGGTGTGGAAGACCCCTCGGAGCACAGTTCTGATTGGGTATTTGCCCAAGGATTTTTAATTGGTCATCTGCTTCGTGTCACCACAGTATGATTAACAGCAGGAGATCTTGGGGTCATTTTAATTGTATGTGCACAAAGACACATAAAACAAGGGGGAAAAGCTGAAGTGAGATCTTCAGATATAATAGAAAAAAAACAAACCTTGTTGCATACCAATAAAGTTAAAATCCTTAAGGTCAAAACCCAATTTTTAGATATTATTTATGTTCGACATTTTCTCAGCAATAGCCATTCAATGTATTCACATTCAATAATCACCTCTCTATAGAGTAGTTTTCATTGTTATTGGCGACGTCCGCCATTCATGCTGGATTCAAATTGCCTACTTAAGCATGAGGGAATGATGCATGCGTGTAATCCAGCGTTACTGTTTCTAATTCTTTCTCATTGATGTCAGCCTCGCTGTTTACTGTTCGCTCTTCCATATCAGTGCTATATTAAGTCACTGCTAATGCAAACCAAACACTCCTAATACTTCAGCTTCACATTAAAAGCATTCAATTGGTGAAAACACAGTGTTTTCTTTTTTCTTCCTTTGAAGCAGTTTCAGGAAACGCAATGCATTTGTCACAGATTTTAGAGGCTGACCGCAATCATTCATCTAAAATGTGACTACAAAACAAGAAAAAAGGTCAGAACGTTTTTTTGTTTTGTTTTTTACAGCGGGTGATTTTAAATATTGCTGGTAATAACAGAACAAGAAGGAGCAGCAAGTTGCAGGTGACAGGCTGCACACCTCCAACTCAGCAAAGTAACCACCTATGATTTGTTTGGCTGCAGTGTAAACAGATCCACCGCTCTTCTGCTGGATTTCTAACAAAGTCAGGAGTGTTCATTGCCTCAAGAATTCTTGGACATGTAGTATTGAGCTGAACTTGCTGTTACCACCAGTAACCACGAGAATTACAACTTTGAGCTTTTCATCTCCTTTTGGCCCCTGTCTGGATATACTGAATCAAACAGAAATGTATTAAAATTAGGTCTGTCAATAGATTAAAATATGTAATCGTGATTAATCGTGTGATTGTGCATAGTTAATCGCAATTAATCACAAATTTTGTATCTGTTCAAAATGTACCTTAAAGGAAGATTTGTCAAGTATTTAATACTCTTATCAACATGGGAGTGGGCAAATATGCTTGCTTTATGCAAATGTATGTATTTATTAAAATTGGAAATCAATTAACAACACAAAACAATGACAAATATTGTACAGAAATCCTCACAGGTACTGCATTTAGCATAAGAAATATGCTCAAATCATCTCAATCCCATCTCACGCCCAACAGGCAACAGCATCTGTCAGTGTGTCAGTGTGCTGACTTGACCAAAGTCCACTAAAGTGAGCAAAATTTAGCATAAGATTGGAGCGTTATTTAGCATCTTTCATGACAAGCTAGTATGACATGGTTGGTACCAATGGATTCATTAGGTTTTTCTAGTTTCATATGATGCCAGTATCTTCAATCTAGCTTAAAACTGAGCCCGCTACAACCTAAAAAATTGCAAAATTTCTAATTGCATTAATGCGTAAAGATAATTAGCATTAACGCATTATTATCGTGTTAACTTTGACAGCCCTAATAGAGAAAATTGCCGTGAGGCTGAACGCAAATTGAGGGTTACAAAACTTCCCTTTCAACTTGAAAGGCTGAAGGATTTCATGAAATATTTGAACTTCGAAGTTTAAAAAGCACGACTTCAGACGCCTCTTCGACATTATCAGCCACACCACAAACCCTCCCCTTCTTTGTAGTGAGCCTTCAGTTGATAAATGTGAAGTTTTTAGCATTTTTCTCTAATAAGGTGTGTTGAATACAATTATACCTCCCTCTCGAACTATCCCTGACCTTTGCTTTAAAACAACCTGCACCCTGCTAGCATTCAAGTCAGTCACTGCTAAGCATCTAACCAATGTCATAACTAAAGTTAAATCATCCTCCTGTTCACTAGACATTCTTCCAACTCACTTCTTTAAAGAAATGTTTCACTCAATCTCCCCATTTGTCCTAGCCATTATTAACTCCTCATTTTATCTGGTCAAGTGTCTCATTATTTCAAATGTGCTACGGTTCTACCTCTTTTCAAAAAACAAAAACAAATCTAGATTCATCATCTGTCTTAAAGAACTTCCGCCCAATATCGAAACTTCCTTTTCTGGCTAAGGTCTTGGAAAAATAGTTGCTGGGCAGCTCTTGGATCACAATGGATGGCACCGGGCTGTTTGATACATTTCAGTCAGGTTTAGGACGGGTCACTGCACTGACACAGCACTTCTTAGGGTTCTTATTGATATCCTTTTAGCAGCTGACAATGGACAAACTTCTGTTTTATTGCTTTTAGATCTTACTGCAGCTTTTGATACAGTTGACCATGTGATTTCAATTGAACATCTTAAGTATTGGTTTGGCATTTCAGAGACAGTTTTCGAGTGATTTTATTCCTGTTTTTCTAACAGGAAATCTGTGTGGTGGTGACTTTAAATCCTCCTCCTCCCAATTATCCCATGGAGTGCCTCAAGGTTCAGTCCTTGGCCCTTTATTATTCTCCAGTTATATGCTACCTCAAGGTCAAATCTTTCATAAGCACAACATTAGTTTCCATTTTTATGCAGATGACTCCCTGATCTATTTCTCGTTTGACTCCAATGACACAACACAACTGGATAAAATATAATCCTGTCCTACTGATGTTAAAAACTGGCCTTCTCAAAACTTTCTTCAGTTTAACTCAAAAACATCTGTAGCCATTATCATAGGTCCAGACTCATCTAGTGAGCACTTCGACTCTCACTTAGGTTTCCTGTCCTGCTGCATCAAAACCATCACAGAAATCTGGGTGTCATCTTTGATAACCAACTTTCACCAACAGGTGAAGTCTGTCATTCAATCATGCTTTCTGCAACTTCATAATATCCCAAATATTTGATCGTTTTATCTCTTAAGAATCTAGAAACTGGCATCCACACTTTCATTACATCCCGTTTAGACTACTGTAACTCACTGTATTCTTGTCTCACCCAACACAACCTCTCCAAACTTCAACTAGTTCAAAATGCTGCAGCAAGACTACTCACAAAATTCAACAGAGGAGTCCCGTTTAGCATAACACCATCTCTGCATTGGTTACTTGTACATTTTAGAATTGATTTAAAAATGTTTTGATTACTTTTATATAGAGCAGTCAATCGTTTAAAATAGTTAATCGCGATTAATCACAAATAAATCACACATTTATTATCTGTCTAAAATGTACCTTAACGGGTGATTTGTCAAGTATTTAATACTCTTATCAACATAGGAGTGAACAAATCTGCTTGCTTTATGCAAATGTATGTATATATTTATTACTGAAAATCAATTAACAACACAAAACAATGACAAATAAAAAAATATGCTCAAATCATAACATGGCGAAGCACAACTTGCAACAACAGCTGTCAGTCAAGTCAGCACACTGACACACTATGACTTGCCCCAAACTGCATGTGATTATCATAAAGTGGGCATGTCTGTTTGTCTCGGCAAAATTTAGCGTAAGTTTTGAGGGTTATTCAGCCTCCTTCTCGACAAGTTAGTATGACATGGTTAGCTTTAAAACGGAGCCCGCTACAACCTAAAAATCGCAAGTTGCATTATAAGAAATAAGTGGCGTCAAAAATAATTTGCATTAACGCGTTATTATCACGTTAACTTTGACAGCCCTAATTACTAATTTGTCTTGCTTTTTATGTCTGTGTAAAGCACTTTGTAACTTGTTTTTGAAAAGTGCTTTATAAATAAAGATATAAATCTTTCCTCTAGTGGTTCATATGCTAATGTCCTGAAATCTCCACTCCTGAGACTGCTGCCACCACTGACAAATGGCTGACAAATTGTGTCTGTAATGCTCAAAGCATTTAAAAAATCTATTTGAAGAAAACAAAATACACCTAACAATGACATTCTCAACAGCAGTGTGGATAATCCACATAACTCACTGTACAGAGACATTGTTTCTGGGAAGACACATTGCTGCTGCCTTTTTCCCCTCCTTTGTATTGGGGCAGTGGTGCTGGTAGACGTTATCTCAAAACCTTGGCAAATAATAGCAAAACTCTCTGCATGGCTTAACACTATTAGGGAAATATGTTTTTTTGTAATTAGTGTGAACTGACCCTTTAAATAGAGAAGCCTGTCTGAGTGCAGGGTTATGATGTCGTGTTTGTCTGGTGACACTCCCTGTTGCATTTCCCATGGTGCCTCACAGATCTTAAATAAACACACGCAAACAAACCCACACACACCCTGGTGCCTGTCACTAAAAACTATTTGTGTTCACAGTTGATTCATCTGAGCTCAACCGCTGAGTTTCACACTGACCTCTGCTTACCTTGTTCTATCACCTGCTCTTTCTTTTTGTCACCACCCTCTCTCTCTCTCTCTCTCTCTCTCTACAGTACAGTAAAGGAATGCATCTCCGTCTACAGTATATCAACCTCTCAATGTTGGATACATGCAGGCTGCGATTTGTGAAGAAATCCGAGGGGGGATTTATTTGAAACATTTTTATCCATGACAATAAATCACAAACCACAGTGGGCCTGTAGACTATGAAGCCTGTTAGGCGATTTCTTGCAGCTGTTAAAGTTCACAATAATAGAATAATTGTGAACTTTAACAAAACTATTTGGGAACTTGAACTTAACCACTGCATTTGCAGGAATATTTTAATCCATTTTTTTCTAATTTAATTCATCAAGTAGTGTGATATTTTCACTCTCTTGCCTGCCTGTCCTTTCCTCATGCTGACACATAGGGGATGTGATCATACACAACAAAACAAAAGGTTAAATGCTAATTTAACATGCCAGAATTAAATCCCCCCTTCAGTAACATGGATAGCGTCACTCGGCCAAGCACGCCAAATCACTTATTTATAAACTTTAATATTAATAATCTCAAAATCCTATAGCACAACATGGTGTCAACATAAAAATAAATAGGCAACAGCATATGTCCACTTGTCAGACTAAGAAAACAATCTTCTTTGATGACGGACTTCTGTCTTTTTTTCTGATTTCCTGTCATCTGCGGCGTGTCGCCCCTCTTTTAACCACATCTCTGCAAATCTCCAGGCAGGGAAGGAGGCAACCCCCTGGTCCATTTACTGAGATGAACAGAAGACTGTTCAGCGTAGACGCGGAGTCATCTCTATTGTCACACGATTGCGAACTCTAACAGTAAAAGTCCATTTCTGATTTTGTTGTTTGCACTACAGACTTTTCTCACGTTGCAGCGCTTTATTTAGATAGCCTATTTAAAAAATATTTTCATTAAAGCATAAAACAAGTGTTTTTTCAAAAAATATATTTTTTTTGTAATTTTTAAAAATGCCTTTCTTGGAAATATTGAAAAAAGTGGGTGGGCTTGAGGAAGGGAGAATTCTTTCAGCTCCAAATAAGAAGCAAAATGATAGTTCATATACAAGTCTGCAATTGTTATCTGACCTTTATCCTTCTAGTGAGTAAATGTTGATATAAAAAATAATAATTCATCAGGGATATATGGACCAGATCGGGGGAAAATAGCACCCTGGATGCATGACTTACGCAGGCTAAAAGAAAAGAAACTCTGTCTTTTCAGCTCTTTCGCAATCTCTGATTGTGTTTGTGATATTTGCAAAAGCAGAGTTGCAGGTTTCATTCATTCACTGCTAACCCAGATTGACTATGCACCGTCAAACCTGGGAGCTTTTGTTTCAGCCACGTATCATGCCCTGAATATCTCAAGCATGCAGGGTAAATATTTACAATAGCCAGAACTGGATTTGAGGTATGTTGTTACTGGTAGAAGAAAGGGCATTTGTTGTATTTACTGTATGTGTCTGGGTGTGAGCGTTTCTATGTGAACGTCTGTGTGTACTTATGAGGAACTCTACACAGTGTGCAGGCCTGCAGATCTGAAGCACAGATAACACCTGACATGTGTGGTGTGTGCGTGAGAAGGGCTTGTCTGTGTATGACTGTGGCATGTTCTAACCTTGATTTATGGTGTAGTGTGTTTCTTGCTCTGCTGTACGCCTGTGAGCGGGTTTCTAGGGGTGAAAAGGACGCCTTCAGGTACCCTGCGGCTTGTACATGTATGTGAAAACAAAGTCCAGGGCCCCTGGGACAAGCAGCTGCAAGAATGATTGAGTGACACATGGCTCCACCCTGATGCATTTCACACGGGCATATATAGGAATGAGGAATGCATCGAGGGCCGTTTAAATGTCAACAAATACCATAAAGCATTTGAACAAGAAAAGCTGCGAGGGAGATTAAAATAATAAAGGGCCGGCGCGCTGCTGAGGCATCTTTTGTAGAGCAAGTCGGTGCAGATGCATGCAGAGACAGCACCTGACAGACAGTTGGAAACTAGTCAAACAGAGACCAGATTACTGAGGGGATGGAACCATCGCCTCTGCTTTAGTGACGTCTAAATCATCACACTCAAAGAAAAGAAATAGAGACAGTCATAGAGAGAGAAAAAAAAAGTGGTGAAAAACAGAAGCTGTGACAACACGGAGGACGGAGCATGATAGGCCAGAGCGTGGAGGAGAGCGAATCAATCTCAAGGGCCTGTTGATTAGACATTCTACAGCCTTCTCCATCTTCGTTAGGCTTTAATTAATTCATAATACTGAAACAAATTACCTTTGCATGGATGAAAATTACACCTAAATGTGGCGTGGCAGTTTGGCATTTGGTGATTAAATTATCTCTGGAGATTGTGGGAGTTTGATAGAGCAGCGTTGTCTTGATGGAGTCGTGTAACATTATTAAGTTTGAAATAACAATCCTCTCATTTCCTACGTGGGGCCATTTGTAACAGAGGAGGAGAGAGAGGAGAGGAGAGGAGAGGAGAGGAGAGGAGAGGAGAGGAGAGGAGAGGAGAGGAGAGGAGAGGAGAGGAGAGGAGAGGAGAGGAGGAGAGGAGAGGAGAGGAGAGGAGAAGTATAGAGAGGAAAGGAAGAGAGGAGGAGAGGAGAGGAGAGGAGAAGTATAAAGAGGAAAGGAAGAGAGGAGGAGAGGAGAGGAGAGGAGAAGTATAAAGAGGAAAGGAAGAGAGGAGGAGAGGAGAGGTATAAAGAGGAGTTGAAGAGAGGAGAGCTATAGAGAGGAAAGGAAGAGAGGAAGAGAGGAGAGGTACAGAGAGGAGAGGAGACGAGACTTGACGAAAGGAGACAAGAAGTTACGAAAGGATACGAGATGAGACGAGAGGAAAGGAGAGGTATAGAGAGGAGAGGAGAGGAGAGGAGACAAGAGAGAGGAAAGGAAGAGAGGAGGAGAGGAGAAGTTTAGAGAAGAAGAGATGAGAGGAGAGGTATAGAGAAGAAAGGAAGAGAGGAGAGGAGAGGAGAGGAGACGAGACGAGACGTGACGAAAGGAGACGAGACGAGAGGAAAGGAGAGGTATAGAGAGGACAGGAGAGGAAAGGATACAAGAGAGAGGAAAGGAAGAGAGGGGGAGAGGAGAAGTTTAGAGGAGAGGAGAGGAGAGGTATAGAGAGGAAAGGAAGAGAGGAGAGGTATTGAGAGGAGAGGAGAGGAAATGAGACAAGAGAGAGGAAAGGAAGAGAGGGGGAGAGGAGAAGTTTAGAGGAGAGGAGAGGAGAGGAGAGGAGAGGAGAGGAGAGGAGAGGAGAGGAGAGGAGAGGAGAGGAGAGGAGAGGAGAGGAGAGGAGAGGAGAGGTATAGAGAGGAAAGGGAGAGAGGAGGAGAGGAGAGGTTTAGAGAAGAAAAAAGGAGAGGAGAGGTATAGAGAGGAAAGGAAGAGAGGAGAGGTATAGAGGAGAGGAGACGAGACAAGACAAGAGAGAGGAAAGGAAGAGAGGAGGAGAGGAGAGGTTTAGAGAAGAAAAGAGGAGAGGAGAGGTATAGAGAGGAAAGGAAGAGGAGAGGAGAGGTTTAGGGAAGAAGAGAGGAAAGGAGAGATATAGAGATGAAAGGAAGAGAGGAGAGGAGAGGAGAGGAGAGGAGAGGAGAGGAGAGGAGAGGAGAGGAGAGGAGAGGAGAGGAGAGGAGAGGAGAGGAGAGGAGAGGTATAGAGAGGAGAGGAGAGGAGAGGAGAGGGGAGGGGAGGGGAGGAGAGGAGAGGAGAGGAGAGGAGAGGAGAGGAGAGGAGAGGAGAGGAGAGGAGAGGAGAGGAGAGGAGAGGAATCTGACCCTCCAACAACACAGAGAAGGTTTTGTGTCTATTGAATCTTTCTACAAAAAGTCTGTAACATTTGAACTTGTTGGCTTTAGATAATAACGAAAACCTTTTATTTTACTTTTTAAAGAGGCTGAATAAATTGTGACACATACAGGTTTTTATTTAAATCCAGTTCTCACTGAAAACTGACTTATCACACAGAAAGAGCAGATAGTGCCCCATCAAACTCAAAGTGTGTGTCTTTATCAAAACCCACCTCATTGGCTTTGTTCACCAGACCACCGGTGAGGGTGAATTCTCCACAGACAATGAAATATAATAATAGAAAAATACATACAATAAGAATACTTCTTCACGACAATACAATAAAACAGCCTTGGAGCGAGAAAGAAAGCAGGAGAGCTCAGCTTTGAAGAGTGATAACAGAGTTAAGGAAGAGAATGGCCAGGAGACTTTTCTTCTCTTTTTATAGGTTATAGATTATGGTAAGCAGATAGCCGCGCAGCTTTATCTTTGTCTGAGCTACTCCGTTGCTACTCGAGTTGGAGGCTTAAAAGAAAAAACGCAACAGCTCCTGTATAGTCTCATCCTGCCTTTGTCAGGGCCTGGATGCCAAGAAAACGATAGTCATCATGTGTAGATGCAGCCGATGCAACATTCTATCTGTGCTGTCAAGACGCAATGTCCATGGTTTAGATAGTGCACACATTAAAGCTTTTATATACATCATGATGTACCGTATGTGAGAAAGTGACATAATTCAACCCCGTCTCCCACAAAATTACTAAACTTCATAACCAAAATACGTATTTTCTCCCGGATTACGGTCGTAGTTTTAAACGTGATTAAAGCTGAAGTAGGCGAGATTGGAGCAAATATGATTAACAAAAAGTTTTTTTATAAAACGGTCGCTATATTGTGACAGTAGTACATGAAACAGGTAACCTGAAAAAAATCATGTGCCTTTGTGTCCTCCGGTGTCCTGCGTAGGGCTGTCAAAGTTAATGCGATAATAACGCGTTAATGCAAATTTGTTTTAACTACACTAATTTCTTTAACGCATCAACGCGACTTGCAATTTTTACCTCTTAAAAATCCGATGACCCACCGTCAGCCGCGGCCGCTATTCGATCTTTCTTAGGTTGTAGTGGGCTCAGTTTTAAAATTAGCGTGAATCCTGGCATCATATGAACCTAGAAAACCTAAGGAATCCATTGGTACAAACCATGTCACACCCACAAGTCTCCCCTTTAAAGACATGCCCACTTTATGATAATCACATGCAGTTTGGGGCAAGTCATAGTCAAGTCAGCACACTGACACACTGACAGCTGTTGTTGCCTGTTGGGCTTCAGTTTACCATGTTATGATTTGAGCATATTATTTTTGCTAAATGCAGTACCTGTGAGGGTTTCTGGACAATATTTGTCATTGTTTTGTGTTGTTAATTGATTTCCAGTAATAAATATATACACACATATTTGCCCACTCCCATGTTGATAAGAGTATTAAATACTTGACAAATCTCCCTTTAAGGTGCATTTTGAACAAATAAAAAATGTGTGATTAATTTGCAATTAATAGCAATTAACTATGGACAATCAAGCGAGTAAATGCGATTCAATATTTTAATCGAGTGACAGCCCTACTTAATAGACAACAGTCTCTCTTTACTAAACTGATGAAGAAGGCCAACGCAGCAACAGAGGCTTCATTTAGTGGCGCACAACCTAACGAAACACAAAAAGCCCTTTGCTTATGGCAGGCTTGTAATAGAGGCGATGACTGTAGTGGCTGAAACGTTATCAAAGGACCATAAAAGTAAGACAGAAATTATATCTGTTATTGGCGATGTACAACTTGGTGCTCTCAGCAGCTCTTGGCCACTTTCATTTTGTCGAATTAGCTCTCAGAGGGACTCCTGATCTATAATCTATCATCTGTCTAAACAATCAAGCAAACAGAAAGGTAAAAATGGCGTCACCGATCTCGCTAGCTTGAATATAAGGCATCAGTTTCATTCATGCCCTAAAGTTCAGCAAACAGTGTGATTGAGTAAATCACACTACAGCACACAAACAGAACAGTAAGCTGTTTGCTCACATACTGTGTCTGTGTGTGTATGCATGTACTGTACTGTACATGTGTTTGTGCACACAAGCGCATGTGTATGTGTGTGTGTTCTCTCACTAAAGGCATTGTAGAGAAAAACCTCCTCCGCAGGCAATGGGAGCCTCCGTGTCAATTATCCTGCCCTGAACCTGCGATCTCCTCTCTTTTCTCCCTCTCTCCTCCCTGCCTCCCATCATCCTCAGCTCCTCTAATAGGCCCTCTCTCAGGATGATGAGAGGACATGCTCTCCTCTGATGGCAGCGCAGCACAGCTCACAATGCTCTGTGTCAGGGCAAGATTAAGACGGGGCAGAGGGAAAAACATTCCCATCAGACGAGCGCGTGTGTGTGTGTGTGTGTGTATGTGTGTGTGTGTGTGCACTGACAGGTATTAGACTATCAGGTATTGTTGCTTCCTCAAAGAGAACATGCCAAACACGGGGGTGAGATACTAATAAACACAGACATGAATACAAGCCTCTTTACTACAAAGTGAGCGCGCACACACAGGAAGGATGAGCAGAGGAAGCGAGGGAGCACAGGAGAGCGAGAGAGAGAGAGAGAGAGAGAGAGAGAGAGAGACATAGAAAAAGAGAGAGAAAAGAGGGAGAGAGATGTATAAACTGTCAACACTGTCACGGAAAATGGCCCTCAAATTAAGCCGAGCGTGTGGTTCTACAAGGGACTCTGGGAAATTGCCTTTTATCGCTTCCCAAACAATGGGCCGTCTGACAGCGTTGCGTACGATAACGCACACACACACACACACACACACACACACACACATGCACACACGTCTGACAGTGCTATGCCCGATAACTCAGCCAGCCGCTATTTACATTATTCCTCCAGCGAGCCTCCCTCTCTCGCACCCTCCCTCTGTCTTCTTCAGCGACTTTTACTGTCCTCGGCAGCCGCACGCTTTCATGTGGTTAATATCATGCAAAATAACAGCTTCTTATTTTCCTGCTATCCCCCCCCCCACCCGCCCCGCCGCATCCCATCTTTAATGGGGGCTAAGCGCTGTAAGCTGGCTGAGCGCGAGGGCCTCTTATACACACACTACTGTGGTTATCTCTCCTCTCTGTTTATCATTGTTATTATTATTAATGCTCCGCCGTAACCGCAGAGCCCGAGACGAGAGGAGGGGAAGGAGAGAGGGATGAAGGGGAGGAGGAGGAAGAAGAGACGGGGCGGCGGAGGGTGCAAGGCAGCGCTCCTGTGATGTGATGCTTGTTAAATAAACTGCTATTTACCACCGTGACAGAGAGATTATTTACAAACACGCGCCATTACGCCGCCCCTCGCCCCTCCTCGCCGCCCCTCATCCTCCTCTGTTTCAGAGTCATCCGTTTGATGCTCCGTGAGGGCCACGCTGGTCGGAGGATTATGACTGGTGACAGTGTAATGAAATGCTCTTCCGCTGTACTGTATAAGGATGATAGAGGCCTGCAACATGTTGTTATCAGAGGGGATTTGTAATGCACTGAAGTTAAGGGATAATGAGGGAAGTGCTCATCAGAGCCAAAAAGCCACTGTAAACTGTAATCTCATACATGCACCATTCCAATAAAGCAATTTCTTGACGCAGTCCTCTTGATTCCTCAATCAAACCGTGCCACTCACTTAGCCAGCGGGCCGGAAACAAAGCCAAGCGGAGCCTGATCTGCTTTTCACGGGACTTTTTTAATGACATATAAACAGATTACTTTTCTATAAAAATATAAATGAACCATAAAATAATCTTAGAAGGTCGACTGGTTAAATGAGCAGCTTGACGCAAAAAGACAGACTGAGGCTATCCCAGGTAGAGTGAATGTAAATGAAAGTGCACTGCTGGCTTTTCAGCTTCGAGCTGAAATTCAGTTTGAAGACCTGCAGAGGCAAAGCACTGCTGTAGAGAATGTCATTGTTGGTCTTGGGATCTGCAAATTACTGCATTTGATCAGCCTTGTCCGTTAAAATAAAGACTTAAATTAGAAAAAAAAAAACATTGATGGTGTACTTTAATACAGGACTATGGACTTTTACCCATGACCCTCCAGCTGATCAATGACGTGTTGTTTGTCTGAACGTGGCCTTAGCTAGCCGGAATTGTGTGATCCTCCAGAAAATATCTTTTCTATAGTTGTGCAGTTGTCTGACAAAACACGAGGACACGTCAATGGCAACACCTGCGCCGTGTCATATATGTTATATCAAAACAGAAAACAAGTGATCAGAGAGCCGGAGGAGACAGCGGATATATACCTGCAGGAGAACATCGGCCAGATTTGTGAGAAAGGTGTGTTTAATAAAAGGCACGACAATTTGTCAATCATTTAAAACAATTTGCCAATCGGTTGTGTCCCTGAGGTAACTGACTCTTTTGCATTACAACCCCCAAAGCCCATCTCGAAAACACCATTACATTAACACAGTAACTTTACTTCATAACTCATAACTGCAGTCATCTCACGCACACGCACACACACACACACACACACACACAGCAAACACACATAGTGGGTATGTCATTGCCACTTTACACATCGGAGACGCTCCGTTGGGAAGACAGAGAGACTCTCGAGGGACCACTACAACGTGCAAGAAGACGTTTGTATGGTAGATGAAGGTCGCCAAGCTAGCATATGTACTACCAAGCCATTGTTTACATTGTTTATGCAGCTTATATACCACCTTTGGCTTTTCAATGTTTTATTTCAGTTTTCATATAAAAAAAAATGTGTGGAAATGAGGAATTAGCTACCAGCCTTTATTTAGACCCATATTTTTTCTGTCATAATCATTTCACAATCTTTGTTAATTTTGCATTGATAATTACATTCAAATCACAGAAAAAAAGTATTGCTTTGTTAAAACTAAGTAAGGTATAATATACAGCTATCTTAAGAAATCAATAAATTGACACAAAAATGGTCTGCCAGAGTCCGACATCAGAACTGCGCCCATAGCAACGGTCTGTTATACAGAGCAACGGTCTGCTATAAAGAAATAACAGACCGGAGAACGCCGTGATTGACCAATCAGAATCGAGTATTCAACAAAGCCGTGTAATAAATGAAAGTAAAAGCCTGAAGAACATTTTTAAGAAATGTACATTGTTTGTTTGTTTGTGACTCTCGTGTAATAAAAGTGAACGTTTCCATTGTTAAAAATGATTATATGAGAGCACAAGTAGCCTGGCTAGCAATAGGCTACAGATGCCTTCGGCGGCCCTCCATCAGTCATGTGACCCTTGTCTTGCATCTCGTAGTGATCCCTCGAGTCTCCTGTGGAGGAGGAGAGGTGGGTGTCGGCCATAAGACCTTACTTAATATTCATCACCCCCTTCACTCACACCCATCCGCCCATTCAGAGGACGGAGAGAGGCTCCATTGAGATGTTTCTGTTTGAAAACTCCACCCCTAACAATATGCCTCCCATCCCTCCAAACTGCTCTGATGGTCTCCTCCCTTAGGGGTCCTTTAGAGAGGATGTGTGTGCATGTGTGTGTGTGTGTGTGTATGTACGTGGGTGTGTGTGTGCGTGCGTGCGTGTGCATTACCTAGAAAGAGAGAGCAATACAGCCTCAAGGGCCTTTTCTTGACACTGGAGGGGATGAAATGAAGAGAGGAAGAAAGAGAGTGGAAGGGAGTGAAGAGAGGGGGTAAAGGGCAGTATGAAAAAAAACTGGGTGATTGGATGATGCTGACAGTTTTATGTGACCTCCGGGGTTGTGTGGCGCGCACGCACACTCATGCATACACACATATTATTACTGTGATACATATAAAAGCATCAGATATAATCCAAAGCACTTGCTGCTCGGAAATGCCTTTTTTTGTTGAAAAAGAAAAAGTGTGTGTGTGTTTGTTTGTGTGTGTGTGTGTGTGTGTTAGCAATAGGAATCCTGGGCTAACAGGACTATTCATATAGCCAGTGGCTTGTAACCTACACCTTGTGTGTAACCTGACCCTCAAGGGGTAAGGTGAAAGGAGAGAAGTCAGATCTCAAAATCGCTACACCCAAACCTTTGTGAAAGACACACATACATACACACAATGGCTCATTATCTTATGCGTGTGTCACCGTGGTTTTATGAGCTTTATAGAGGTCGTATTGACAGGAAAGCCTGAAGCAGACTGGTGTACAGTTCTTTACACTTCTTTGCTCTCCCGTCCCCGTCCCCATCCTTCCCTCCCTCCCTTCCTTCCTTCCCTCCCTCTCCTGCTGAGTCCATTAAAGACCTGCAAGTTTATCAGACTTAATGTAGCGTTAGCATATACAGCTTTTGCCTGTACCACGCTCTCTATTCTCCCTATCTCTACCACTCACTGTGCATAAACCTCACTAATACTATCTCTGCCATTCACAGCGGATGGGCCCCGCTAACGATGCTAATTAGCAAGCGAACACAATGCACGCTTCATCTCCCCTCCCACCTGTCAGAAGTACACGCAGCACAGCCTCAAAAACCAGAGAAAATAACTTCCCTCTCTTCTCTCCCCCTCCTCCTCCCTCTCCTCCTTACCACCCTCACTCTTTTGCGTTAGCGCCGTTTTATGTTTTGTTTGGTTTCGCTGAGAAAACTCCAGCAGAAACTTTGCTACCTGTGTCTTTGTGTGTGTGTGTGTGTGTGTGTGTGTGTGTGTGTGTGTGTGTGCGTGCCATTCTGTTTGATAAGAAAATGGAGAGAGGAGGGGGGGGAGAGCATGGAGGGTAGAGGAGAGAAACAAGAAGAGACCAAACAAACCAGGGACATGACAGACACGAGGCGAGGGGAGACGGAGAATATGAAAAGATCCCCTACTGTTTACAGTTGTAACCTCTGTTCTCTGCCTCGTGCGACGCTTTGACAGAGGACGGAAAGATTTACTGTAGAAGGGAAGAAAGAGAAATGGGGGGAAGCAAGAAACGCAACACCAAAGGTAAAGACCGCTGGCCACCTAAACCCTACACCACACCCCTGGTAACCATCTTTATCCCTCGGTCCACACCTTGAGGGCATTCTCCAGTTCACCGCTCACATGAAAAGAGTGAATGTAGCCTTTCTGATGCTAAACAGAGTGGTGTGTTTCTGCTCCCCAGAGGATGCAGAATCCCGTTCCATCAATTCAGCCAGCTGCCCACACACACAAGTGCTTGTTGAGTGTACGTGCGTGGGCTAATGTGTGTGTGTGTGTGTGTGTGTGAGCAGAACGTATTGTGTAAGTGGTAGTTAGAATGCGACAGCAAAAGCTGCTCTCTAAAATGGTACTCATATTCTGAAGGGCCTACAGGGTTTCAGTGGCGCTTGCTAACGAGGCATTCATACTGATCCATTACAGAGTACCACATGCACGCACACATACACACACACACACGCACAATATTAAACCCACCCATGAATGATGTCCTTAGAGCAACACAAAACAAAAACTTTATCACATCTACGCTAAATTCAAACAATGCCACAAGCTGTCATAGCTACCATGCTATACTGATTTTAAGCATTTTAAAACATTAACATTAATGGAAAATTAAATTTAAAACATATAACAAGGCTGAGTCCTAACCGCGGTGGCCCGGGTTTGAATCCGACCTGCGGCTATTTCCGCATGTCGCCCCTTTCTCTCCCTTTCTAGACTATCCACTGTCCTATCAATAAAGGCTTGAAAATGCAAAAAAAACAAAACATAACTGACAATTGAGAACTGTTACATAAATAAAATATTTCCATAAATGTGTGACTTTTAGATGCTAAGCATGTGATCTCCGCAGAGAGTAAAAACCCTTCAGTTTTTAGCTCACTCATTCACTCACTATCAGCCACTCTGCCCCTAGTGGCCAATAGGAGGCATCACAACGTCTGCAGACATCACAGTGAATCAAGAACATGCGCTTGCTTCTCCTCTGTAATACTGCTGAACTATGTACTTGTGTTTTCCTTCTTATTCTTGTTTCAACAAAAAACTTCAAAGTCAGTCTCTGTAGTAAGTTCTGATGACTTCTGTTGAGTTTGTCAGCAGTTTTCTCTCTCCAGTGAAAGATATTCAGCCAGAAAGAAAAGTGGATTATTAAAGGAGTCCTCCAGTAGTCAGGTAGAAGTCAAAGGTAGCACTTTTTTCACATTTTGCTATCTAAATTATCTTGGTATATAAATCTAAAAGTCTGATAACATGATGTATACTTTCTCTCATAGTAGAATAAGTTCTTAGCACCAGAGTATTAGAGTATTCTAAGTAGCTTAAGATGTGTAAACAGCTGATATTGATGTTACCATATATACATTTTTATAACTATTATTTTACCAGGTGTGCCAGGTGGGTGCGACGGAACACAAGCCTTAAGGCCCAGACACATCGAACCAACATCAAAGAAGTAGCGGCGACGAAGGCCAACCATTGCATCACCTGTGTCTTGGCCAAAAAGTTGCACTTGAACACACCGCAAAGACTACAAACAACAACCAACTACCACATACGTTCTCCGCCTGCGTGAAATGAAATAACTCTCCCTACCAGCAGGTCGCGGTAGTCTGTATTCGTCATTCAAAAAGGGAAACCGGAAGACTGAGGACTGCGGATATACAAGCCGTTGTTATGATACGTACATGTAATAAATCAGCATTTGCAGACCATTTTCACACCGCGCTCACTCGCCACTTTGCTTGATTCCAGATGCCGTTGTGAAAACGTGTATTGGAATGATCAGATGAGATGAAGATGAAAAATGAGAAGAGCCTTCTGTGTGTGATTCACCATGCTGAATCGGCCAAAAAGCATCCGACATGGGCAGACTACAGACAACCGTGCGGGACACATGCAAAGAAACAGGATGATAGTGGAGCATTTGAAGCAATATGATTTTAGAGATATGAAGAACTGAATGTATCCCTTCAGATTTCTCTATGGTCCAGAGTTAATAGAAGCTAGCAGGAAGGGCTCTTCAAAAATGTTTGAGGACCAACCAGGTTAAAGGATTCTTCAATGTCAACTATTGTTTGCAGGCATTAAATGTTGTTTAATGTGTTCTTGAATTTCTATTCTCCTTAGTTGTGGTATTTGACTGTGGATTGAGTACTATGTGACTATTGTGATGAAACCATTTAACCATCTACCTAATGTACATTTCTGCTTTTCATGGTCATGTAAATGCACATAACCCTTGTGTGGTGTTCATGTTTTTGTTTCTCAGCCAATGTCCGCCGGTCTGTTGGACCCACACCATTATTGGGTTTTTAAATCAATACAGCCATAACAATCTATGTAAAAATACTTAACAGATGTTTACTTTATCCCAATTACAAGTAATATAGACAGCATATGGCAGCTGGGATATAGTGCAAGAAAATATAGACTAGTTCCCGCAAGACAGAGGGTAAAATGTGCGGGAATGTGGGAGCAGACAGGTGTCGGTGCTTGAAATGTAACAACCTCATGCGGGAACAGCAGGAACAGAAAGACAAAACTCACACACATAGAAACAAACACACAAACACACACACACACACACACACACACTTACAGCAGGCCCAGGTCAGAGGATGACAGAGTGTAGGTACTGTAAACGGCACCTACAATTTCCACACATTTATCTCACTCGGGAGTCCAGAGGACACGGACATCACATATGTAATATAATTGTGTAGGGGGGTGTACAGTGTGCAGTCATTGAAAAATGGGTTCTTTTATATGTTCTTCATAGAAAATGAGCCAAGGCCAATGAGTCTGAGGTTGAAAAAATAATGAATCACATCATTTTTCTTTTAGTAAACATTGAAAACGGGTCCCACAGACCCCGAACACCACACAAGGGATAAATATGTAGTCCCAGCATTTTAATTAAAAAATATATTAACAAAAATGTATATAATTTACACGATTTCACCGCTGCAGTTGGATGAGTGATCCAGAATTCCACCCCTTACCTCCTACAGTAAAACCCTCTAACTGACTGTAAGCAATAGTAGCTGTACTTCATTTAGATCATTCACATAATATACAATTTAGGTTTGGCAAAATAATCCAATAACCACCAGTAGCTGTGTCGGATGTACAGTAAAATGCAAACACAAGCATTCGAAAGTGTTACCCATGAGCATTTCTGAGATTTGACCAAACATTTAACAATGGATAACCTACAAAACAGTCCAGTACTAAAACATCGATATGCATGTGCATCAGTGATGATATGAATCAAACGGACTGTGTTATCTTTGTGTATTAGAAATGTGGACTCGGTGCCAGAGGAGACAAAACAGACATTAAACTTTGCCGAGCACTTGTGTGCTGCAGCAGCTGTTGTATTCACTGTTATTCACACTGAATATTGAAGAGGACAAATTAGCTTTCTTTCAGATTTGGCAGAGATCTATCCTCCGACCTTGTGGATATTATGCAGCTGGTCGATTACAGTTATTTAGAGGGATTCATTTGCCTAGTTTTTACATGTCGCCATCAACTATGCAATCAATATACAAGAACATACAAAATGCATTCAAAGTGTCAACTGTAATTAACCATTCGCCATCAGTCACACTGTAGATTAACCACTGCCGTTACAAGCACACACTGCAAATCAAACACTGCATGAGTGACCATTACTCAGCACTTGGAAAAACTTCATAACTTCCATATATGTCGACCTGACCAACCACAAGCACATGCAGAATATTGTTTGGGCTAATTTTTCCTCCATGAGTGAATCCTCTTCTCGAAAAATAAAGGATCTCTGCATCTCTGGACCTCGCTGCTGCATGGCGCTGTTGTGTGTGTGTCAAACTCCGACAGAGAGCTGAGGACAGAAGCAGTCGCATTTGGCGCTTGGCAGGAGTTCATTTTGTACCCTGCAGGCATCGTACGGTACCTTCGGTACTTTAGAAAACAAGTACCGTCTCGTTTTTAGAATTTTGGCATCGACTTGGTACCGAAGTATCGGTTCTCGTGACATCCCTAGAGCAGACGTATGCGTACGGACGTATGCGTACGGACGTATGCGTACGGACGTATGCGTACAGACGTATGCGTACGGACGTATGTGCACGGACAACCCGAAAACATAGTGCCTCCGGCCACGCCTGACTTCGGCGCGGAGGAATAAAAAAGGTAGAATGGTCACCAGGAAGTGGCAGAAGCTATTGTTGTCTGGTAGCAAAGTCCGTAAATACACATTAATTGTACAAAATATACCTAGACTTTTACCATCAAGGCAATAATGTACGACCTTCCTGACCTGTCTCTAGCTTACAATCACTCTCAATCATCCCTTGAGAAGAAGACGCTGTTCCTTAGGCACAAAGCAGAATGCAGAGCTGACGCTGGCTAATACAACCACAGAATAAAATTGCAGAAATGTTACATTATGTATACAGTTTGATCATTTGGAGATTTATTTTCAAAGAAACTCCTCAAGTCATAAACAACTTTCAGTGGGTACAATGAGACCAGCCCATTTCTGAGTTTCTAAATGCAGCACTGCAAAATTGTTCCACTCCTTTCATCACAAGGTCAAGTACTTTGAGTGCAAACAATGGCTACAGCCTCACAGCAAACTCATAAAGTAGCGCTGCGCACAGATTCTCTCTCTTTGTACTTCGTTATGGCGGAGTGTGTGTTTGTATGTGTGTGTGTGAGAGAGAGAGAGAGACTGTGCTCTTTGTGTCTGTATCTTTGTGTCTCTCTCTATCCTTTTAAGACATTGATTTCTCCTTACGACGGACAGAAGGCTCTAAAAGGGGACAAAGATGGAGTGATGAATGGCTGCTGTCCTCAAGAGGGATGCTTGTTTTCTCGTCTCTCTTTGATGAGGTCACAGACAAGACACTGGGTCACAGGTCATGGAGCCGTATAGATTGACATCAAAAAAACACAAAAAAAACTCACTTTACTCTGTTCTGTAGGTCTCCAGCTGCAATTACCTATAAATTGTTGCCACTAACCATGTCAACCTTCACATAAACTCTAATTTACTCACATACACGGTCACAGTATATACACACATCTACACACAGAGGCAGGCAAACGCACATACTGTACGCATGCACGTACACAGAAGCAGCTTATAAGGAAAGAAAAAGTTGGCTACGAGCAGAGTTCCACAGCACAATGTACCGTCTGACTGTGCATACTGTTGTATACTGTATATCCTAGAAATCCCCACATATCAGTGTGTGTGTATGTGTTTGTGTGTGTGCATCCAGGGGTCAGAGGTCAGTGAGTGAGGGGCTGGGGAATGCTCATGGAGCACACAACCAAATTCCAGCTAAACAAAGCTCTATCTGTGTTTTCTACAACAAGGAGGCTTTGGGACATACTGAAAGGTGAAAACATTGGCCTCTCTCTGGATGACTGCATGTCGGATGCATGTTCCTCTCTCCGGTCCTCTTTCTTTTAGGGCGCTTTCACAATCCGTAGTCTGTTTGGCTAGTCCGAATCAGAGCGAAATTGATACTTTTACTTTGTTTTCTAATATAATCTGGTTCGGTTTCACAGTGCACAGATTAAAACGGACCAAAGTTTCGCTTTGGAAACGGTCCGAGACCACCTCTCGCAAGCGGTCTCTGACTGGTTGTTTTGGTCGGCACCAGAGTACGGTTACTGCGTTCACAATTGCCCAAACGAACCGCACCAGAGTTCAATTAAAACGGACTATATGTTGGCTTGTGAAAGCGCCCTTAGAAATGTTTATTGGCATACAGTTGTTCCAAAAACACAGTTGTTTCCTCTTCTCGTTCACCGGAGAGAAATATTTAATTTAAATTCTTTTTTTTTATGCATCGACCTTTCCCCATTTTCCTTCCACCTCAGTCTATACGTCTGCCTCATTGCAAGCTTGTTAGTATTAGGGCAGGAGGGTGTTTATGAGCTGTCTGTGTGTGCATGCATTCGTGTAAGCATGTGTGTGTGTGAAGTGTGTGAAGTGTTTGGGTACATATATGTGTGTGTGTGTGTGTGTGTGTGTGTGTGTGTGTGTGTGTGTGTGTGTGTGTGGCCTTGCTGTGGAACGCAGAGGTCAAGAGGAGCTGACCTCCCCTGAGGCCTGAATCTGGTGAGAAGGGGGAGGAGAGAGGTGAGACCCTTAGACACACAGACGCACAAACAAACACATTCATACACACTCAAGCTTTAAAGGAGGTTTTTCTTCTACAACTTGGGTTGTATTTTTGCAGTTTAGGCCATTGTTTCTATTGGTTGTGACGTTTTACTGAGGATAATTAGTGTAGATACAAAGTCACTGTATACCTGCAGCTACACTAGAGCAGCAGTCAGACATGTTTCCGTTGTTAAAGCATAGATGTATTTAATTTTAACTTCCTAAAATGATTACCCATGCTGCCCATTAAGCTTGATCATCTTTGTTCTGAAATGAGTTTTTCAAATAATAGTTATAGATGATGAATTGTTATCCGACCTGTTGCTTTCCCTATAGTGAACATGGTTTTAAAGCTGTGTCGAGAGGTGGCACTACATCTCCAGATCTCAGCAATCAAATAGAAAAATTTAAACATTATCATATATATAACTGATAGGACCTAAAGATGGCACAAGAACCGACACTTCGGTACCAAGTCAAAGCACAAATTCTGAAAAGGTGACGGTAGTGTTTTTTCTACAGTACCGCAGGTACCGTCAGGGCCTGAGACTAACGGCATCCCATCAACCCGGGAACAACAGAAAATGTGTGTGGGACGCAGTACACTCACCATCACACCCTATTTATTTCCCTGATAATGCTACATTATGATCAACAAATCAGTATTGAAATCAGCAGGACAAGAGCTAGTTAACGTTAGTTTTTAGCAGCCGGTGGGCGGCACAGTCCCGCGGAGCTAACAACTAACGTCATTCATTATGATGCATTCAAGATCTATTCAGTAAAAATTAGTGTTGGGTGAAGGTAAATTATAACGTTATGATGTGTTCAAATGTAATCTTGTAAAATGTAGTTTTTGGCATGAAACTTGAATAAATACAGTTGTTTGAAGGATATGTTTTCAATACAAAATAGATACTAGAGAGAGAATTATGACCTGTTTAACTTTCTAACATTAGCTAAAATGGTTATTGTTTTGTTTTGTTCTGTTTTTTACCATGGTATCAAATTGGGTATCGAGAATTGTGGAATTTCACTGACATTGGTATCGACTACTAAATATCTGGTGTTGTGTCATCCCTAATAGGAACAAAGGCCAGACTACTAAACTAAGACAAAAACAATCCTCCAATTACATAGAATCATGCAGCACAAACAGACATATTATGCAGGCACACACACGCACGCACGCACGCACGCACGCACGCACGCACGCACGCACGCACGCACACACACACACACACACACACACACACACACACACACACACACACACACACACACACACACACACACACACACACACACACACACATTCACACCTGCTCTCCCCTTCTTCTCCCTGTTATTGAACTCCTTTTATTCTCTTGGCCTTACATTTTTTTCTGCCCCCTCTGCTCCCCTACACTCTTGTCTTTCAGACTAAACAAATGTAACTTGGCTGGGAAAGCGCTCCGAATCCAGATGCTGTCTCTCTCTCACTCCCTCATCCTTCACTACCCGTCCTGCACACCCACCACCCCTTCGCTGACCTTTGCCACGCCACCCTCCCACCCTCTCTGGCAGACTAGGAGTGCTGCAGCACCTCTCCCCTCTCTCATTCAACAACACTCATTCATCCCCCCTCCCCGCCATGAAAGTTGAGGGTTGCTCTTCTTCTCTGGTCAATACACTCTTCTCTTTTAGGGGCTGGCCATTGCTTAACCACTGCACAATTTAGATAACTCTGTTGTCCTCACTTTTACAAAACCTCTGGAAAAGAAAGCAGGACAATGGATGAGGGAGTGACCTAAGCTAAGAGGGACCGTGTCAGGCTGGCACACCTCTCCTGTCCTTCTGCGTTTTATCACTTCAATGAAATACTTGAGAATTCAGAGAGGCTATTGTGTGTTTTTAAAATGTCAGATTATGACCCGAGTATATCATTTTGGATCACATACCGACAAATCACGCTAGACGGAGTCCGGAAAGTCCACAAATACATACAGTACTGCACACACAGGCAGGATTAGTGATGACAGGGCCCACCATGAGGGTACATGTGAGGGATCTAGCGTTCGTTTCTAACTGGGAAGTGTGGCTTTTCAAACAGGAGTGGGCCCACCACAGGACAGAGAGAGAGAGAGACACACACACAGACAGACAGACAGAGAGAGAGAACTTTTAAGCCCTGTGGTTATATTTCCCTGGAGCCTACCCCAGCTTTACAACTCCATTAACTGCTCTAGTGCAGATTTTAGCCCGCTTCGGCCCAGATTTGTTCTGAAATAAATCAGAAATGGGGGAAAGGAAAGTCCAAAATGTGGGTCCCTGAGCACCTTTGGTATAATTCCTTCCACTGGCCAAGTTGAGGGAGCCAAATATTAGTACGACTACACGTCCCTCTCCCCACAGCCAAAGCAGGGCCACCCCGAGACGCAGGACTGCCCGACTGACCTTCCCTTTTAAGACCTTAACTTCTTCCTCTTCACCCACTCCTTGAATTTAGCACCAGCAGCTTGTGTGTATGGTTTCTGTGTGTTCTGCAAGTGTGTGGTGTGTGTGTGTGTGTGTGTGTGTGTGTGTCTGTGTGTGTGTGTGTGTGTGTGTGTGTGTGTGTGTGTGTGTGTGTGTGTGTGTGTGTGTGTGTGTGTGCGTAGGGGTCTCCAGTGATTCCCTGAACCCCGCAGCCAGTCTCATTTCAGCGCTTTTCTAAACATCACCTCTCAAAGCTCATTCCCGAATAAAAGACAACATGGAAAGAAAAACAGGACAGCAGCAGAAAAAGGAGGAAATGTTATTTAAAAGGTACCAGACCGCAGCATTTTCCACTGATATTATATACTCCCTGCCCAATCCAAAATATATACGGGCCGCAGGCCAAGAATGTAAAAATAAAACACATAGACTCAACATCTGGAGCAAACTGAACAAAACCCTCATTTAATCTGCCCTGAATACGGCATTCTACCGTTCTACCTCTGGCCTGTCTCACACACTGACACACACACACACTCACTCATATCCATGCACATACACACACACACTCGTTGTCACATGTGCACACCGACTGTCCACGGGCCTGTAGACATGCAGAAATATGGGGCTTAAAACAGCTTTTATATGCACAAAGACAAGCCACCCACAGAAAGCTGAAACAGCTGATCATCATTCAACACAGTTTCATAAAAAACACACTTCCATCATAATTCGTCTGAATATTTAGAGGCATTTAGAAAAGAGAGGATGAGAGAGAGGGGAAGTTTAAACCCACCTGTTTTTATTAGGGCTGGGATGATTTACTTATCACCCGATTCAATACTTGGGTGTCCATTCGATATGTATTGAGAAGTATTGTGATTCAATATTACGATTTATTGCGATTTTTGTTAACTTTTTAAACACTAGACCATGGGAAAAAGTTGAATCATACACTTCTAGGGACTTTTACTTTAGTTTATATCTAAATTGATACAATAAAAATGTTTGATTTTCAGCATGTATGTAGAGAAATGCCCTGAAGTCAAATATATCAGTCATTGTCAAGAATTACGGAGCAATGTGTTTTTATAGCACCACAACTATTCAGAAATGTAGCTATTTCAAGGTATGAATATGGGACATTTACTTGGAAATATTTATAAATTGATACAGTAAAAATGCTTGATTTTGTGTCCGTATGTAGTCAGAGATGTCCTGAAGTCTAATGTATCAGTCATTGTTTGACATTATTTATTACACTTTTTCCAGCAACCCAAAAATCAAAGACTAAAGACATTTCGCTCACAGTTTAGTGTTATTTTCTTTTTCATTTATAAGGGAAATTTAACATTTTTATAATTCTGGTGAATATGATCCAATCAATCTTATTTTTATATATGTATTTTGTATATACCTTTTGTTAAAACCTTATTTTGGAAATGGGATGTAGTCACATGTGTATACTCCTGCTAACTTCACCAAGTCCGTCGCGAGCTCTCACCGTCAGCTCTGTTCTCTTTATACATCAATGATCAGCTCCATCGGGGCAGTTTGAATGCATTTAACATAAATGTCAGTATATACTGTAGGTGCTCTACAGTTGTAGCGTCGGCCGATTTGACCACGGAGATGAGAGTGACCGCACGTTACCGCGATACGATAATGTTTCTTGTCCATGACAGAGTTAGCACGCAGCAATATGTGAAACCCAAAGTGTTTCCATACTTTACTGTATGTGTAGTGTTTACCACTCTGGGTTTAATATGTGAGGCTGCAGGTCGTATACACGCGAACCTTCCGTCGTTTTCTACTTTCTCGCTTCAGCTTTGCTTTTCCTGAATTGGATATGACGTCACGTTAGTCAGACTACAACAATAAAAGCGCTAACTTCCTTCTACCTCCTCATAGACTCAAATGAAGCAATTATATCGATTTGGGCTTTAAAAAAATCGATTACAAAATTGTAAAAAAAATTCTGCAATACATAGGTGAAACCCACCCCTGGGTTTTATGCACACTAGACACCAAGATTTGATTGAGTTCAGAAAAAGTTATATAAATATGTTGTTTCTACTCTTGGCTGAGGTGAAACAATAGCAAATCCATAAACAGACAATACAACAAAGGCTGATGGAAACTGATTTTTCAAGTAAACAACAACTCCTCCTATTATTTCCATCAGTGGCATCAGTGTATGGCTGCAACCCAGCATCATATTCCCCTGCTCCAACAGAAAGATGATACAAATAAAATAAAAATAGTGGCAGAGCAGACAAATGAATTCATGAAAATAACATAAATGCCATATTAGATGGAAAGCGGCAATGAAATGCCCCGATGTACCAGAGGTACAGAAGAGCTTCTGGTGCTCTTTTAATTATGTGCCCTTGTTACACCCTCTTGAGAATATAACAGCACTGGTTCGTAGATTTTTTTGGAAATTCGCTTAAAATTTAAACAACATTTGGTTGGAAACATAACCAGAGAGAAAGGAGAGAAAAAAGCATGAGAGAGGAAGGAGAAACGGAGTGCATGTGTGTTCGACTGTGCTTATTTTTCTTTACTTATAAGGATCAAATGTCCTCACAGGGATATTTTGCCACTCCTTATTAATTTGGGGTTAGGATTTCAGTTTAGTGTTAAGATAAAGATTAGTTTAGGGTTTGCTTTTATGGAGTGAATGCAGTCAGTAAAGTCATTCTTAAGTGTATTTTATATGTGTGTGTCTGTACGTGTGTGGGTCAGCGTCCTCTCAGGAGTTCCTGCTGCCGGCCGACCTGGCAGTAGCTGGCTAAGAGCTGAAGAGCGGGCTAAGAGCTGTGTAAGTTGTGGGTTTGATTCCTGCCCAGGCCAGGTGGAGGGTGCCAGGCACAGCAAACCACTGGGTACTGCACCTCTGCCAAGACCATGTACCACTCTCATAAAATACATTAACCTCTTCAGCTCCACGGGCCTTTCACTGGCACCATCCACTTTACAAATGCATCTTGTGCAGCCGAGCTTTAGTAAAACCCACAGAAGCTCATTTCATATTCTAGTCAAGCTTAAAAAAGTTTCCAAAGATACCAGATAAGTCAAACACTGTCGGGGGTATAAAATGATGCAACAGGAAAAGAACATTTCCATGCAGCTGTAAAATATATTTAAGCTCACGGTAGGCTGTGCTGTGTTGTGATTATATTACAGCTAAGGGGCGTTGTTCGGCCCAACTCGATGGTCATCAATATGGCAATGTGAAAGTAATAGACACATTACAATTTAAATAGTTTTTTATTAATAAATAATAATGGCTCTCCTGTCTGCACATACCGAGGCGGTATGACCGGAGAGGGCAGCCCTAGATAAGATATTACATTTGTTCAACCTTTGATTACAGACCTGGATGAGTGGTATAGCTTGGTAAATCTGTTTTTCCTTTTTGCCCGTACACAGAACAGCATAAACAGAGTAAAGGTAGAATGATGACAGTGATCCTACTATTCATGTCGAACTCCACAAATGCACACACAAACATTAAAGTACACACAGGGAGAACAAGAGAGACGATAGCGAGAGAGCCCGAGAGTCTGCTCACACAGATAGAACTGTCAAGCTTCGTCAGGTTTACAAGCACCAAGAGGTGTGTGCGTATGTGCATATGAATGTGTGTGTGTGTACGTGTGTGTGTGTGTGTGTGTGTGTGTGTGTGTGTGTGTTGTCTCTGTGAGCATCTGATAACCTATAACCTGTAAACTCAATCCAGCTCTGCAGTGACAGCAGAACACAGAAGCACATCAAAACCAGACCTCAATGACAGCTGTTTTTGTCCATCGCAGGCCTCCTATCAATCACACACACACTAGTTATAGAGATTGATATTTAGTACCTATGAGTCGCATTTAACTCAACCCTGATTCATCAAACCTGAAATAATACATTTCTTTACTGACAGTCGTTCTGTTCTGATCAGTGGTCATGCGGGGCCTTTGCGGTGCACAGCTCTGTGTGTGCACACACTTTCGGTTACACCGCCTTCCTTTTAGATGAGCAGAGCACCATCTGTGAGTGGACGGCATGTACTGTATCACATTTTTCTGATCTATCTGAGCGCTTAGGGACTTATAAATGTTTCATCGGTTACACAACAATGATTGATGCATGTTTTCAACTCCTTTGTAAATGAACAACGTTCAGGAATGCTTTTTGTTTTACATGATTTGTGAAAGTTGTGTAAAACCTCTGAGCAATTAAGCAACACGATGTTCGCTCCAATAAAGGAGTAAATCTTTTAATCTGTTATGGAGGAGTAGCAAAGGTTTGCTCTAGAGCTGCATTTCCATTAATAATTCATATTTAGTAGGGGTGTAAATCACAACGTTTCCTCACGATACAATGTTATATTGATTCTTTGAACAACGATACGATATTTGTTGATATCAAAGTCTGCCAAGATACGATTTTGATTCAATTCAATACACGATGATGTGAAACGATATCATATGTCCAAGTTATATTTATATAAACTCACAAAATAACAACTAAAATATGACTTCTACAGACATACATGAAAAACAATTCAAACAATTTTTTAATAAAAGAATAACGGAGCCGTAAATGGTGACGCAGATGTGCCATGGGAGTTTAAAAATAAACACATATCTTAGAGTAGAAGAGCTATGATGATGACGGCTGTTAAGTTCGTTGAGTACAGCTATATTTTCTGTTGCATGCATGCAACTTGGCAGGGGCAAAGAATTAAAAAAATCCTTGATCCTGCTTTTGATTTCGGCGGTCGAGATCGGACGCCAATTTCAATCGAGTTCTGATTTAGAATGGAAATCGTGACATCCCGAGTTTGTACCCAGTTCATGTAATTAAACTCTAATTAATCTTTTGTCAATTCTTACTTTGAACAAATCTGTCATGTTTAGGTTTCCTTCGTATCATCCGGCCTTTCTTCACAACAAGTAAATGAAAAAAACACAATCAGTGCAGAGATTGAAATACAGTATATTACTGCATAATTCACAAGTAGTGTCCCACGGGTCGAGCTTATAACTAACACTCTGCTAGGCCTTTAAAAGACTCTCTGTCTTTCTGCTCCATACCCTGCTGCTGCTTTAAATCTCTTCCTACATATCTATTTCAAGTTAGATCTTCACCATCTCTCTCTCTATCTCTCTCTCCGTCTCTCTCTCTCTCCTGTCCACCCCTCCTCCTCCTCCTCCTCCTCCTCCTCCTCCTCCTCCTCCTCCGGCTTCAGTTAATTCATGAACAGCATCATGATTGAATATTAATAATTCACATCAGCTCTCCCTGATGACTCATTACAACCCTTCAAATGGAGCGGGAGGGAAACGGGCATACACAGATGAAAATATATGAAAGCACACACACACACACACACACACACACACACACACACACACACACACACACACACACAGATATATAAACTAAAGGTATAATCCAAACAGAAGTTTTTACTAACTTCCATTTAAAAGTCTGATATTGAGTCCCAGACAAACATGACCACACACATGCATTCACACATAATAATTGCTTATTTGAACTAGCTAAGGTTGGGGTGTTGGTGTGAGGGCCGTGGCACGGTGAAGCGGAGAGAAACGCAAAGCTGACTGGAGCAGAATTATTAAAGGGCCTTTTTTGACAGTTTAACAAAAAGTGGAAGAGTAGTGCATAAAATGTAACCTTCCCATTCAGAGCCAAAACAAAAACATAAAAATCGTCTTCATTGTATGCGCGTGTCTGTGGGAGTGGGTGCAGGCTTGTATGTGCGCATGTAATGTATGAGGCTGACATCTTGAGAGTGTCAAGGTAAACTTAGTGAGTATTGGTCACTGAATGACAAGCATGTTATTAAGCCAATTATTAAATATGCTAGGAGAATATTCACATTAAATCAAGCGACCTTCGAGACCTTGCGAAGTTGTCATTGCAGTGACTGAAGAGGACTCAATAGAAAAACGTAAGACTGGTTTGGGTAATGATTCTTTTCTAACATGTTTTCTCCTTGAGTGGAGGGAAAAATTAATGTGTGTGTGTGTTTGTGTAACAACATACATCACATAATGGCGACAATCAGATTTTACCTTTACTTTCCTCTAATAAAAAAAACCTAATTTTACAGACTCCCAAAAAAGAAAAGAAGCTCCGCAGAGGAAGCCATGCTTTGAATGTCTCACACAAAAACACCCTCACACTGTTGCACAACCATTTAGCCCCATTAGTGGAAAGCAGAGTTGAACACCTTGCAGACTGCGAGGTGTGTGTCGATCGATGGAGGTTAAACCCAGGGTTCAAATATAAACAGCAGGATAAGTCACAATCAATAGCTCCTATCCCCTGGCAACTGGTCAATACTTCCACACCCCGACCCGGTCAAAGGAGAGAGAGAGAGAGAGAGACACACACAGTGAGTCTCTATGTGCCTGTTTTGCGATAAGGATGTTAATTAATATATACACAGTCACACACACACACACATTGCCTTGAGTTGATAACCTGTTAGCAGAGCTGTGGTAACTCAATAGACAGCCGCTCTGATGAAAAAAAACCCCACAATGGTTCCTATTGATTTTTTCTTGCCATGCCAGAATACCTTACACTGCTTACTCACTTTAACAAACGTCTACTGTCAACCACAATACAAACGAATATGACTCACACGCATACACGTGTATAGGCCTACGTCAAGGGTTACTCTATCAAGGCAATTCCTGCTTATGATGTGAATCCCTGGCTGCGGTTGAAAAGTCAACAAATGACGTCTTAATGTCTTCTCCTAACCACTTTTCCTTGTCCTCGAAGGAAAACGTCATGAGGTCAAGGAAAGATGTGAGGGAGAGTTCATATTAGGAAAAGACAACCGCGGTGTTAAGAGAATCCGACTGCTCTTACACTAGGCTCCGGGTCTGCTGTGGTGAAACTACAATGTGACGAAGATGGACTACAAAAGGCGCTGCTTCCCCCCCCACCGTGGGTTCTTAAATATCTCCTTCAGTGACAGGCTGCTTCACCCGTGGTGTCTGAACGAGAGATACTGCAGGTCCTTCTGCTGCTGTAATACTTTATATCAACATATACGTGGACAACCAGTGAAAAATATCACTTCATTACCAAGGTTGGAATTGAAATAGAAAAAAGGAATAGCTTATAGGCTACCATAAAAAATTTCATATGATAAATAATGAGTTTTTTTTTAGTTACGGAGAATGAATATAACCATTAAATGTATATTTCTTCCTACTCCCTTTCGGACGTAATATTTATTTATGTTGAGTATTTGTTTGCTGTATGTTTACTGTTCATCATATTTATTATTCTTGTTTTGTTTTTTATTTATTTGTTACTTGTTCGATATGAATAAATAGATATAAAGTGAAACGAAATGGTCATCACTGTCGACTCATATTTATCAACAAGAATCCCAATTGACTGTATGAAAATATAATGCAAGACAAGCATATCGTTTGTTTTCATGTACGGCTGAATGGTGCGTCGCTTTAAAAGTTGTGGGGCGGCAATATCTCCTTTCCATTCGCAAAGGATGGTCCAGTGTATCCTATGCTAAAGGAGATAAGAAAGGAAGCACTGAAGCATCATTCCTTAACATTTAGAGAATCAGAAAAGTCCTCATCATGACTGCTACTTAGGTACCTCTGGATCATTTCACTCCGTTAGGAACCTTCTTAAGCAAACAAGATTTTTCGACCCCGCCATGTTACAGAAAGTATTTCTTATTTGCTATACGCATTCCTTGTCCTTCTACCTTTATATTGCTTTTTCAAGCCAGAAACCACACCTCTACAGTAGCGGACCCAAAGTGCAAGGCAAAGAATATTATTCCTTGTGTGAGCGTGCACGTGTTGATGCAGTGTGTGTGTGTCCGTCTCAGTGTTAAGCCGTAGAGGAGATGGACTCCATATGCAGAGTGTTTTCACAGCCCTGAAGGAAATCATGACCATAGCAGAAAACCCACCAGCTATTTCACTAAGGTCTCATTTGTCTGTGTCTTTGTGTGCGTGCATCTTGGGCGAGGGCACGGTGAGTGTGTGTGTGTGTGTGTGTGTGTGTGTGTGGGCGTGTGTGCGTTATTTGTGTAAGCCTGTGTGTGTTCCTCATGTGATTTTTTTTTGTTTCTGCACTGGCACGCACAGCGTATCACACCCACCTCTCTGCGACCAGCACAAAATAAAAATATACCTTACTTCCCATTTGCACGCAAGTCCAAGGGTTGGGATGTGTGTGCAAGGCAAGCATGTGTGTGTGTGTTTGTGTATATGCTTCCAAGGGTGATGAGTGGGCGTTGGCAGTGTGTCTTTGGCGTGTAACTGCTCAAAATAAGGGCTCTCCACTCCAGAATAAAGGCCATTATGAGGGCATAAATGTGGCCACACACACACTTAACAATTATTAATCTGTGTTCATATATTTTTAAGGCTAAATTCAATTAGCGATGAAGATGTGAATTAGGGTTTCATCTGAGTCTGAGACTAAGATGACATTAACTATTGGGCTATTAAAACAGCCATCAATCAGACTGAGAAAGGGAGGAAGAAGACGTTGATGAGAGAAGGTGATCACTTGTTTCAGAGTCGCTCACCTTCCTTTTGTTCTTTGCACAACTTTGTCCCAGCTATCGGAAGCAGGCATCGTGGGAGAGCGTCCTCGTTCGGTTCTCAGTCTCGCCTCGGCGTAGAAAACGCAATCCACCGCCATTCCCACCTAGACACGAGACCAGAGGAGATTGGTTGATTGTTTCTAAAGCGGGCTTTATCACTGCAATAAAGTTGGGAGCCGGGAGTTATCAGTGATGGCGGGGCCAGCTAATACAGCTCAGCCTGAGCCAGGCTAATCATTTACAGCAGCGATCTAAGCAGGGCACACGGCTCTATTAGCCCACTAGCATCATAAGCCTGATTAGCGAGCGCTTCCTCGTTTGTCGCCTGTCTGTCTGTTTGCTTGTCTGTCTGTCGGTGGACAATGAGGCTTTGGGAGAAGAAGGTTTCTGAGGGATGCATAGATTGTGAGAAAGCAGCCAAGAAGAGAGAGTGGATGAAGTGCGAGGATGAGACATGAAGAGATGAGGCAGCGTGCCAGTGTTGGGACATTTATGATTAAGGGTGCAGGTCCGTTGGGGTACAATGAGTTTAAAAAGTGTACAGATGTGGAGGACAGGTGTGAGATATGAACTTGTCGGAGTGCCAGAAGGAAAAAAAAAAAAAACAGGCATCAGTGATTACCTAAAGAGCCATAGACTCAGGAGACAGCCGGTCTTTATGATAGAATCAATAACCATTCATGGCCGGCTGCTCTGGAACCAGCGGTTTTTCCTCTAACGCACACAGATCAATACAGGTGATTATCAGAGTTAACCCCTCACTCTCTGACTCTGATCTTTAGTCTCCGGACAGCGAGACGTGTAGCTCGATATCTTTAGATAACGAGCTGAAGATTAAAACACATACGGCCGGGCGAAGTATTGACATTACAGCCAAAAGATGTTGGATACTGTACTCATAAAGTGTAGAATAACAGAATCAAATTGAAAATACTTTTTCCCACTGACACACAAGTCCCACAATGACTCTCACTAAAATTGATTTCAGTTGTGTTCTCCTGCACTTTTTATTATCTTCTTTCGAAACGTTAATAATCCAGCACATCGCCAATGGCAGCACATAAAGTAATGAAATGAGTAATTCCTCTGCATTTTTTGGACCTCTGCAACATTTGTGTGTGGTATTGTGTGTTTTGTATGATGATGCCCTTCTTGCCCTTGGTTGACTCGATGTCTAAGGTCAACCCCTCTCTCTCATTAGTCCTGACCCTCCGCAACCTCCTCTCATCTCCGGTGACTTACAGGTCAAACCAAACACACTAATTATGGAGAAATGGAGGTGGAGAGCGTTAATGTTTGTGAGCCGCAGAGAGGCAAACAATAATTAGAGCCGGGGTAAACAGTAGGCTGTGACACTGTGTCATAATTCAGCTTTTCTTACCTAATATTTACCATAATGCTGGATGCTACGAGAGGCCCTCTATGAGGCGGCAGAAACTCTGGATGCTTTGGCTACCTAACAACAGGTGGGCGGGGGTGTGAAACTGTCTTTATTGACACATTAAAATGCTCGCACACAAACAGACACGTGCAGGAAACAAGCCGCTGCACTGTCAGACTTCTAATTCCCCGTGCAAACTGTCTGCCCTGTGTCTGCCTTATGGACATTTATACGAGTCCAACAGCGCACATCAGAAAACATCTGATTCTCTTTATCACCACTGCTTCTATTTCACACTGATCCAAAATAGACATACTTGGAGAAACACAAACAGATGCACACAAGCGCACACACACACACACACAATCTACCTCTGATCCAAAATACCTCCAGAACAAACAGAAAACAATTCCAGGCATTTGTTTTTCTCTCTCTCTCTCTCTCTCTCTCTCTCTCTTTCTCTCTCTCTCTCTCTCTCTCTCTCTCTCAGCGAGAGCTCAGCCGCCAGCCAATAACACCAGGCAGAATGGGTTACATGGCAGAATGGAGTGAAAGTAATAGCAATGGGCCTAACCTAATATTACAACCACACTGAGTGCATGTGCGTGTGTGCACAAATATGGACATTCATGCCTGTTCAATATGCTTCTTAAACCCCCGATGGCATATCATTGAGTGACATGCGGAGAAACAGAAATATGAGGAGAAAAATAATAGAGAATGACAGAAGTTTTGCAATTCAAAGCCACTCGAAAACAATGTATATTCTGACACAGTATGGTGCCGCTAAACAAAAACGTATGGTTGGCGGCAGAGAGAGGAAAAAAGAGAGGTAAGGAGAGAGAGAGAGGAAGACAGAGAGGGGCTAAGATAACGAACCATTAAACTTGGCACTGCTGTCCAAAATCCTGAGGAGAGAGAGATAGAGCATCTTTAAACACTGTCATTTGACTTTGAACAAAGTGACTTTTGAAGTGAAAGAAGCCGTTTCCCCCTTTTTCCTTTTTTCCTTTTTTCCCTTCCCTCCACATTTTAATGCTCCCTGCTCTATCATGTAAATCCCCATTCAAATTAGTTGGGCATTAGAGCCCTCAGCAGTAATGTCAGAGAGACTGAATGAGATGGGGGACTTAAGCACCTAACGAACAATGAAATTCCCAAGCCTTGGGACAGGACAATTAAGAAGCAGGCTTAGCCAATGATGAAAATTTATTGCTATCTAATACATATTTCTATTTTCTGAACACTAACCAATTTGAATGTGATTAAGGGGGGTGGGGCGCTTCATTAAAGAGACGCTGGCTCTCAGAGGTCGCTGGGAGAGGAGCCTTTTGATGTTAAATTACAAATACGGAGGAGAAAGGCACTGCCATTGTCTTTTTGGGGTCCACGTATTGTTTTCTGTGGTTCCCCTTAAACGGGTTAGTTAACCCCTCGCTGTCCAGGAGAGATGCTAATATGACGGGCCTGGGGGAGCGAGAGGAGGGGGGGCAGGAATGGAGAGGGCTTTTTAGTGGGATAATAGACAAAATAAATGCCTTAGCGTTTATTCCTTTCATCAGAATGAAAGCATCCATCCATTCATTGTTTCCTCCTTTTTTCCTTGTGCATCAGTCTGTCTGTGGGCCGCGCTCACAGTGGGTGTCTTTGGCTCCATCAGAGCCACTTGCACAGGAAGCGCCAGAGAAAGGGAAAAAGAACAGAAGGAGTAAAACTAACAAGCCCATTAGAAAACAATTCAATTCATAGCAGAATCACAGTTACGCTGCCGATAAATTCTAAGTGTTATTCAAACTTGCCCGAGATGTATTTTTTTTTATTTCAGAGCCTCAGATGTGATATGGAGTGACAGATATTTTATTTATTTATGTATTTTTTTTTTCTTTGCCAGATCTCATCCTGTTAAAATGACACAATTTGAGTTATGGATTTGTAATTGTCTGTCCTGTATGTCGGTCTTGCAGTTCTGACACCTGTCCATTAAAACAACCACATGATCTTTCTCAGATAATAAAATCAAGTATGCTCTGGCCCACACTGCACTCACTGTGTTTTCTGTCCAAACCAGTAACAGGAGGGTGCTGGTGGTCCGTTACTGGGCCAGCAGGAGTAAGAGGAGAACTCCAGTACAAAAAAACGTCCAAGTTGAGAGCCAAGGCATCAGCGTCACGTCGTTTTCAGCCAGATATGAAGCTCTGGGAATGGCTTACCAGAATACTCAGATGGGGGGGGAGAACAACGCATCTTTTGTTATTTAACTGTCCTGCTCGGAGAGAAGGACCATAATTCGGGTCGGAGAGGAGAGCAGCAAACTGTGCATATATCTTCTCCCCTGCAACACGCGCCAGGGCCAGATTAATTTGCGTTAATGGATGCGTTCTCAGGCCTAGTTTGGAGGGGATAAAGGACATTTTCATTAACTTTCTTTATATTTAATGTTCAATTAGTTGCGGGTATAACCGGACCATAATCAGATGGAAATATGGGCAGGAATTAATGCCCCGGCAGGAAGAAAGAAAGACCAAGGGATTGGTATGCACCCAATGCGAGCTGTGTGTAAATGTGTGTGTCTGTATGAGGGCATGTGTGTGTGTGCGCCTGTCTTCATGAGACTTGATGCTCAGCATGCATAGTATTACAGTACAAAAAAGTATTAAATCTCATAAATATATTTATAGAGATTAGTTGAGATATTTACATGAATACACAAATATGTGCTGTTGTGTCAGGAGCGATGCCGGCGGGGGAAAGAGAGAGAGAGAGAGAGAGAGAGAGAGAGAGAACGGAGGAGGTTTACAACGGCATAAAGAGAAAATGAATGACACGGAAAATAGAAAAATCAAACGCTTTATTGTGTGGGAGAGGCATGCTTTTATCATCCTGATAGGCAGTGTTTAGTGTCGTGTGTATGTGTGTGTGTGTGTGTCTGTGACTGATGCGGCGTGTTGTGTTGCATGTCACGCTGAATGATAGGATTACTCATTTTCCCCTTAGCAGAACACAAATCACTCTTTTATCCGCCATCATTGAATCTTTCCAGGGTTAAGTGTTTATGTTCACAACTTCTCACCGCGCGCTGTGTGTGTGTGCGTGTGTGTGTGTGTGTGTGCCTGCGTGTGTGTGTGTGTTTGTCTCTTTTGCGCATTTTGTTTGTGTGTTCAGCAGAATATTCCTCCAACCTTCAACAGCAAAGTGAAATGGCAGAAACTAAATGACTGCTAAAAAAAAACGTCTCACTTGTCTACAGAACTGAGGTGTGTGTGGGTGCATGTCTTTCTATCTCACACACACACACACACACACACACACACACACACACACACCAAAACTAAGTAGTTTACAGGCTGAGCTGTGGAAACAAACAGAAAAGAGTTGAAGAAATGAGGAGAAAAAAAGCAGAAAAAGAAAAGGAAGCGCTACATACATGTGTGTGGGTGTGACTATTCATGTGTGTGTTTGGGGGTTGTGGGGTGAGATATGAGGTCACTGTCTGGGGATTCATGGCCTGGAGTCCTGCAGACTATGAAGACGATGACGGCAACTTATTCTTCGCATGAAAAGAAAATGCGAAGGATTTTCAGTCCTACTGCTTCCTGTCGAGGCCGCTGGTGGCTGAATAGAAACCTTGACATGCAGATTTGTATTCTACCTTGTGCACTCTAACACTGTGATTCCTGTCTGAAGGTGGTTTAAGTGGAGGTTGTGACGGGGACATTTACTTTTTGATACTACTTTGTGTCCTTAGCTGCCCGTCTTTGCTGACACCGTCTCCCTCTCTTTCTGCCGATCACACCCTCACACAAACATGAACACACACACCAGAAGCTAGTTTTGTGCAGGTTAGTGTTAAAGTGAAGGCCGCTACATTATATTCAGACTAGAGCTGGGCGATGTGGCCGAAATCTTCTATCACCATAGAGGTAATTTAATTTCTCAATAACTATATACTGTATATCACAATATAGTATATTTTCTGGCAATTCAATAAATAAATAGTAGGGCTGTCAAAGTTAATGTGATAATAATGATCATCGCAAAGGAGGCTAAAGAACGCTCCAAACTTGCGTTAAATTTTATCAAGGAAAAACTGGCATGGCCATTTTCAAAGGGGTCCCTTGACCTCTGACCTCAAGATATGTGAATGAAAATGGGTTCTATGGGTACCCACGAGTCTCCCCTTTACAGACACGCCCACTTTATGATAATCACATGCAGTTTGGGGGCAAGTCATAGTCAAGTCAGCACACTGACACACTGACAGCTGTTGTTGCCTGTTGGGCTGCAGTTTGCCATGTTATGATTTGAGCATATTTTTTTATGATAAATGCAGTACCTGTGAGGGTTTCTGGACAATAGTTGTCATTGTTCTGTGTTAATTGATGTCCAGTAATAAATATACATACATTTGCATAAAGCAGCATATTCGCCCACTCCCATGGAGATAAGAGTATTAATTTATTATTATTAGTATAAAGTATAAATCTCCCTTTGAGGCTAATTTTGAACAGATACAAATTTGCGATTAATCGCGATCAAAGATTTGAATCGATTGACAGCCCTAATAAATACATATATGATATAACCATATGGTAAAGCCTATTTTTGTATATACCTGTGTGAAGTTTTTTTCTCATTTTCACAACTTGAGTGCAAAATCGACATAATAGTTTTAAAGGAAGGGATTTATTAGTAGGAACCGTGGTACCGCCAGCCGCCGTCTGACTACCGTTGCTCCTAAAGTAGTGTTATAATGGTAAGAATGGCCTCTGAGCGAAGGGAAACAGCGTTACCACGGTTTGGCACTCACGTTACCGCAGTCTTGGAAGGGGAGGAGTGAGCAGAGGGGTATTTAATTGGTTGCAATCTGCAACCACACCACTAGATGCCACCAAATCTTACACACTGTACCTTTAAGCAGGGATGTCACATTGAAGAAATTTTCCCGCCCGTTAATAAACTTGTGATAACACTGGACATTTTACAAGAAAAGATGGCGGTCAATATATGCAGAGCGCTGTGTGTCTGACCTCTCCTGACCGCTGCAGGGCCGCAGGTTTAGCAGGTTTACACCCGACGGCGCGCACACCGGCAGTGACCGCTCCATCCTCCTCACTGCGATTGCCTCATTATTGTTATTGTTCCCTTATAGCATTGGGCTTAAATGCAAAATATTGCCAAATAGGCGCTTTTGCTTTTTGCTTTTACACCAAATCCTTCACCATCGTCTTGTCTGTCAACTCTCTCTCGTCTCATGTGTGTGAAATCTGACTCTTGCGACTCCGTATGGAGCAGACACTTTCACTTTCAGTTTCGTGCTGATACACGAAAATTAACTAAATGGGTTTTATCACTATAAAAAAAAGCAAAACGACGGTGGTGGCGGGGGGCAAGTAATGTAATTGTGTGTGCCCGAAGACTGTGTAACACCGGTAACACTAACTAGCGCGGCAAGCATACTTTGAGGCAGCTATAGTATATTCAGACACTAAGCGGAACCACAGTTTGCACAGTAATTGTGGGACTTCGTACACAGTGGAAGAAAAAGTAGTCTGCAGTGAGATCGGGTCATGAGGACGGCAAGGAATCATCTGTCAAGGTCGCGCTTGATCGTTTTTTTGTTTTTTGTTATCAGATCGCAGATGTTTAAATGTTCAATCTTTCATGAATAATAACAGCCACGAAGAGAATCATTCCTTCTGCCACGTTTCAATTTTCCAATTTCATATTTTAAAAAACACAGCTTCAAGACATCAACCACAGTCTATTAATTTATTTTCTAAACCCATTCAGTGAGTGGAATACTTTCTAGTTTGACTAGGACAGCAGTAGGGATGATTTATCTTCTAGAGAGAGGGAGAACAGATAGTGGAAGCAAGACACCAACACACTGCACCCACAAACTGCTTGTATGCAACGTGCTCCACTTTTGAATTAATTGAATCAACATATAAAAAAAAAAAATTCTGATAACAGTATGTGTATTTCATTAGTCCTTCATGTCTGTGCCACAATAAACTAGTTATAGCTTCAAATAATCTTTAGTCATAGTCAACGAAATTTCTTGCCATAGTGAATGGAAAGTGGATTTACAAACCCAATGTCCCCTCTGCTTGTATTGGCGTCAGTGTTTGTGCACTCCATCCAAGTGAATTCCTTTCCTACTTTCAAACAATTTCATGCTCCAATTCCAAAGGCTTCAAAGATAACGGAGAGGGGAGTTGGGGGGGGGGGGGGAGACATGGAGGAAAATTCTGATCATTTGGTTAAGATTCCCTCTGAGTTCATTAGCTGCCCGCATTAATTAAAAACAAACAGGATAAATTGACCACAAATGGAATTTTGGGTGAAATCTTGTCAGCAATCCAATAAAGACGTGGGAAAAAAAATATAATTTCAATTACAGTGTAAGCTGTCTAAAGCTGGGGTCAGATCTGCCCCTCTCCATTGAACTTCAGGGCTTCCCAGGCTCTGTCTTGGTGAGAGCATCCAGGGACTTGAACACAGACGATTACTGAGGTAATTTGGCTGAAAGCCCACTTGAATTGGCCCAGACCCTCGATACTATCAGCTTCACAATTAACCAACAAAAACAGATAACCTCCAAATCTCTGCAAGCCGTTGCAGCTATAATAGCTCACCGGTCTTGCCCAACACACACTGCACACACACATACACACGCGCACGCACACATACTGTACATATACAGATACAGTACAGAGGCACACACTCGTGAAGTTACACACAAATGCTGGCGCAAAAACCCCAAATACACTGCAGGGATTTCTGTCCAATTAACATGCATGCAAAGCAATTTAGAACCCAACAAGATGTTTTTGTCTGACTGCTCCGGGGTAATTTAGCACTTCTGTTTCCACACAAGCCTGCCATGAAGGGAGGGGAGCAAGAAGCGAAGAGGGGTTAGAAAAGTGGAATGGATTTCTTGATTAAAACTGGCCTTTTTCCCCCCTCTCTCTGCGTACAGAGGCGTGAGGCTGCGGCTACACACACGCAGCAAACATGCAGCGAATCCATATGGCCTAATACAGAGCCTCAGCATCATTGTTAATTTCCTTTGTTAGCCGTCTGCTCCCATGGCCGATTTAATTTGTGGTGGTGTTTTAGCGAGCGCTGGGTCGGAATTGAATTAACAGACATTCGTCCGCTCGTACATTCCCTCTGTCTCCGACCCGATGTGTGTGTCAGTTTTACATATTGTTCAATAATTGGACTTAGATTACTGTTGATGTGAATGCATGATCACACTGATGCCTCTCTGCAACAGACGTCCGGTGGATGGTTAGCTGCATGACGTGGTTTCTGTAAGAGCTCGGCATTCATACTTAAATTATTTCTCAGAAACATGCAGTGAAAGAGGGATGTTTAGGATGTTTGATGCTTTTATCTTTTATTTGGCCTCACTGTCACACACTCATACCGGGGCTGCACAATTAATCTAATATTAATATCGATAACAATTTTGGCTACCAACAATTAAATGAACATGATCGACGGCGATATGTAAGGGATAATGTACAGCGAGCCGGTCATTGTTGTGAAAGAAACCCCGACAGGGCGATGCCGCGCAACAAAGGGGTTTCTTTCACAACAATGACCCGCTAGCTGAACATTATCCGGCTTATTACACGGCTACTTACTGAAGAAATCAACAATTTGGCACAAAAACGGCCTGCCAAAGTCTGACATCAGAACTGCGTCCATAGCAACGGTATGTTATACATAGCAACGGTCTGCTATAAAGAAATAACAGACCACAGAACGCCGTGATTGACCAATCCGAAAACGAGTATTCAACAACGCCGTGTCGTTTAAGATACGAAGAAGAAGATTATTTGAAGTTTTATTTTAATGCAAAGAGTTGTTAATTAGTGAAAATGAAAGCAGCCCTCTGTTGATTTAAATGTGAAAGTGCAATAAAAGTATTTTGTCCCCAAAATCAATGAATAATCGTGATAAATAATCGTGATCTCAATATTGATCAATTGTGATTATCATTTTGACCATAATCGTGCATCTCTAACTTAAACTCCTCCATCTGTCTCTGTATCTCTCACACACACACACACACTTGTATCAGACAGTGTTGGGTAACTCCCCTTCTCCGTGGCGAGGTAATTGTTAATAAAAGAGCAGCAAACAGATGGAAGTGATGGAAGATCGGAATGAAGAGATATTAGAAAACAAATGCTGTGAAAAAAGAACAACATATCTGGGCCTCCCACCTTCACAACTCCCTCCTCCTCACCCTTTCTTCACGTAATTAAACCTATAGTCACTTTCAATTAGCTAGCCTTTCTCCCCGTGCACGCCTTTATGCAAAAATTAATTAGTCAATTAGCCAATTAACATGTGAGCAGGTCTTTGTGTTAACGAGGCTTTTACAAGCTGTGGCAACCCGGCAGTAATGGCAGACAGGCAATAGACGCCATGGGACTAGTTTACACCACACCGATTCCACACGGCCGGGCTGCTGGCACACAATCCTGGGGCACATGCACACACTCGCACACACTCACACACACACACACACACACACACACACACACTTTAATTTACTCTGCTGCAAACCCTTAACTCATACTCCACGCAGCAGATGGACTTGCTTGCTTATTTTACCCCAGTTCGGTGATTAGATGTCTTTCATTAGGTGAATCAAGTATGTTGGGACCGGACTGGAGTGAGGCCAGCAGTCCCTGTAGACTCCTAATGTTGCTGCGTTGAGGCCCACCGCCGCACACTGTTCCCGCTAAAAGTGCTGGCCCTTCCTCTATTAGGCCCAGACCACAAATCACCGCAGTTTATTTTTACTGTGCATTGTACACAGACACACATCTCCCTCCCCGAGTCACATAATACGCATGCCCTTTCTTTCTCACTCTCACACACACGGACAGAAACGGACGCGCACGGTCCGGTTGTATCAGCGTGCGTCTGTTCTGTGTCTGTGTATAGGAGACAGCAGTAATGGCTCCTGCTTCAAATAAACAGAGAGCAGAGAAGCCTCCCATCCCTGCTTCCCTCTGACCTAAATCACGGCTGGACGGACACCCCACTTCCTCACGCTGGACGTTCTCAAGAAGACCAGCGCTTCGCTACCAGATCTGTGTGTGTGTGTGACTGTGCGTGTGAATAAGTGAGAGGGCGAGCATGACAGAGAGCCAGAGAGCCAGAGAGCGTTTTGATATATTCCACATGTTGCTCGCAAACCCAGACACAACAACTCCTCGGCATACGGAGGAGTGTTATGAAAAAGAGAGGAGACGGAGAGAAGTTTCTGCTGCTGAGGAGAGGGAGTTATCGTGGGTATGAACCGGTGGGGGTGGGGTAGAAACAACACCCCGTGCTTTTAGGAGAGAGAGAAAGAGGAAAAGTGTGAGCTGCTGAGAGTTTTAGTGTGCCGAGGTAGATTAGGAGAGAGGAGGGCACAGAAGAAGAAAAAGAGAGGTCACGGAGGGTTCACGTAAAAAAGAGCTCTCTGATCACCAAAACAGCTCCCAAAAAAAGAACCTGTCATTTTAGGCTCAACGCACAAATACACACCTACGCACACACACACACACATTTGGTGCTGGTAGCGGAGATCTCTCTGTCAGTACAGAGTGCCTGGCCTCCTTGAGAACGTTTATTTTCCCGTTCGGTCAATCTAAACAATCCCTTAAAAGGGATCGCAGATGTTTATAGGCCTTCACAGAACAAATGCTGCCTTTCTGACCTGCAGATACACACACACACAAGCCATGCAAATATACACACACACACACACACACACACACACAACACACTCCCCCCAGCGGAAGAAACAGAGGCAAGTGCTTGTAATGAAGACACACGCTATGAAGGAGAAAGGCAGAGGACGGGACCAAAGTAAGCAGCAGCCACAGCTTAGTGTCACTGACATAACAAACACTCCACATGCTATTTCACGTGTCCTATTTTAAGACTCACAGTTTTAGTGCAACATACAGGTGATGATTTATACTTCAGGGCAAAAGATACACAGAACACCATTTATTTTTTCAACCTGATCAGATAAACAAGAGTGAATAGAGAACTCTTAGCAGAGGAGGAGGAGGAGGAGGAGGAGGAAGAAGAAGAAGAAGGAGGAGGAGGAGGAGAACAACGGAAGGCTGTGTGTTTGAAGACGAAGAACAAGAAAAACAAGAAAAACAAGAAGACGAAGACGAAGAAGACGATGATGAAGACGACAAAGACGAAGACAAAGAAGAAGAAGAACGGAAGGCTGTGTGTCTGTGTGTGTTTGAAGAAGAAGAACTAGTAGAAGAAGACAAAGACAAAGAAGAAGAAGAAGAAGGAAAAGAAGAAGAAAAAGAAGAAGAAGAAGAAGAAGAAGAAGAAGAAGAAGAAGAAGAAGAAGAAGAAGAAGAAGAAGAAGAAAAGAAGAAGAAAAAGATGAAGATGAAGATGAAGAAGAAGAAGAAGAAGAAGAAAAGATGTCTGTGTGTCTGTTTGCCTGTTTTTTTTTTTTAAAGGCTTGTTAAAAAGGCTGCCCGCTCTGCCTGGGCTCTAAAGCCACTCAGACAAGCAGTGTTTTAGTGTAAACACACACAGTGGTTTTCCCCTTACATGGCCATGTGCTGCCAAACTGTGTTTGTGTGTGTGCATGTGTGTTGGGGATGGGTGATTATGGTCATTATTAACCTGCTCCGTGTGTGTGTGTGTGCGTGTGTGTGTGTGTGTGTGTGTGTGTGTGTGTGTGTGTGTGTGTGTGTGTGTGTGTGTGTGTACTGGACTGAGCTCATGTTCCAGAACAATGTTGTTTATACAGTGCCAGGTATTTCATGTCACTGACACTGCGCCAGTCTAAAGGGCACATCTTTCATCTCCCACACCGCGGTACGCTCTCTGTGGTTTAGGTTTATTCACACCCGAAAAATACCCATTTAGCAGAAGAAGGGGACGAGTAAATGGGAACGTTTGAAGAGGAGCTTCGGCGGCTCTCGCCAGCTTTGAAGGACAATGCTGTATCTTCTGGCGCCAGTGGTCAAATAATTTCCAAATTGGTGACTTAAAAAAACTTTATCGCGGACTCTTTGTGATTGCTGTGACACTTTCCCGTTAGTTCATTAGTTCTATCTGAGGCCATATATGGCAAATAAATGAAGTTTGAGTGTTTTTATAGCCTTAGGACAGTGCGGTCTCCTATCAGAGGATAATGTGTCTTTATGATAGTGACTATTATAACTTTGGGCAGTCAGGCAGGGACACAGGGGAGTGTGAGGGGTTGGGGGTGTTGGAGGGGGGGTCCCCGAAGTCTTGGTAATGAAGCCCGATCCATCTCTCCTCTTTCACACACACATGCATATGCACACACTCAAATTGGCCAACTCTAAAGGCTCTGAGGGCACCGAACACTGTGATTACGACCGGCTGGCCATGAAAAATTAACAGGTTTATCTCTTTCCCTTCTCTCTCTCTCTCTTTCTCTCTCTCCTCTGTGTCTCTCTGCCCCTCTCTTTATGGTAGTTACTCTTTGTACGCCCCCATCCCCCTGTTCTGTCCATCTCCGTTCGTCTCTACCTCCAGCCCAGCGATACTTTTCCAATTTTCCTTCAGTGTCTCCCACTGAGCCCAGGGGAGGACTGCGGGAGAGTGGAGCTGTGATTAAGTTGATACATTCGAGATAATAAAAGCAGAATGGCTATCATTCTCTCCTCTCTCTTGTACGCAAGAGCGCTTAAGCCCCTCCACCACCACACCCCACACGCCCCTTCTCTGTCTCTGCTCTGGGCAGTTTGGACACTGATAGACGAACCATATGTAAGGACAATGGATGGGAGACGGTGCGAGGAAGAGAGGGGAAACGCCGCAGATACGTACAGACGACTTCCTTCTCGTCTCATTGCTTGATATCGTGCTTTACTGCAGCACCGTTCCACTTGGCGGTGTCACACATGTTAGAGTCAGCAGGAGATACGCTCAACTTCTGCTATCAGCTTCTGTCTGTTTTATTCTCTGCTGTTAGTCCTTGTTCCTATATGGAGTTAGATCAGTCTCAATATTAACTAATGCACACAGAAGGATTCACAAATGCATTTAGTGATTTATATATAAATGACTCCACAAAATATTTTTCACTGCACGGAAAAAAAGGTTATTGTATATAAATGTAAAAAAAGATCTACATAAAAAAATAGGGTTCACAAATATATTTCTGATGCACACACAAATATGTCCTGTTTTAAAGAAATGTATTTGAAATCCACAAATATATGTGTTTAAAAGTATTTGCAATTTTCATCAAAAACACATTTGGATGTTGTTACATTTATATACAAACTGTTAAACCTGCATTTACAAACTGCTCGTCATGTGTGAACTTCACTGCATTTGTGTGGGGTTTTTATGAGACTCTCCTGTTGTGCATCGATCCACAAATGCATTTTTTTCAACAGGGAATTATCTGTAGCCAATCAGATGTCTCCCTCCTTATCAGCCAATCACACGAGCGTGTCCCCAAGGGGGTATGGTTTACGTCATGCAAAGGGGGTGGGGTGAACGGGGAAAATAGTAGCTACATGGAGGACAGATAGCTCTGGCGAAGTGGTCCAAACATTTGATTTGTGCACCCCAGCTAAGTGTCGAAACAATCAAACGTGGGCAGATACGTCTGTAAAGATCCCCAAAATAATCCAAAGGGATACAGCAACTGGATTGAATTTTTCATCAACAATGTTTAAGGAAAGACCACCGGCACCCCGCGTGTTGCTATTTGACAGCTGGCTAACATTTTCGTTGTAGTTTCAGTCAAAGTTGAGGGTAGCAGCACTATAGCAGTCAGGGCCAAGTCACAATATCATCTGGCAAACAAACACGTAACTAACGTTAGCCAGCTGTCACATCACTGATCTATCAAACTAATACAGGCTAGTCATGTCTCCTCTGACAAAATAGTTAATTGTAACATCGACACTGCAACCCAAGGTATTGATTCCTCATGGCAGCTTTAGCTAGCAAATTAGCTACTTGCCAATTTAACTTTGTTAATGTCAAGTAGCAACACGCTGGGTGCCGGTGGTCTTTCCTTAAACATCATGGATGAAACCTTCAATCCAGCTGCTGTATCCCTTTGGTATATTCTGGGGATCTTTACAGACGTATCTGCCCACGTTTGATTGTTTCAACATTTACCTGCGATGCACAAATCAAAAGTTTGAACCACTTCGCCAGAGCTATTTGTCCTCTTTGCACATCCATGTAGCTACTATTTTCCGCGTTCACTCCACTCCCTGTGCATGACGTAAATCATGCACGTAAATCTGATTGGCTACATATAATTCCCTGTTGGACAAAATGCATTTGTGGATTGACGGACGTCAAGGGATTCTCAAAAAAAAAACACACACATACAGTATGCAGTGAAGTTCACACATGAAAAGCAGTTTGTAAATACAGGTTTGCATATAACTGTAAAAACATACAAATATGTTTTTGATGAAAATTGCAAATACTTTTAAATACATATATTTGTGGATTTCTAATACATTTATTTAAAACAGGATATATTTGTATGTGCATCAGAAATGTATTTGTGAACCTTATGTTATACAATGATAACTGTTTTTGTGTGCAGTGAAAAATATTTTTGTGGAGGGAGTCATTTATATATAAATCACAAAATGCATTTGTGAATCCTTCTGTGTGCATTCATTAATATTGAGACTGATCTGAACCCATGTTGTTCTGCTTCGCAATCTCTGTGTGTCTGTGTCTGTATTCTGTGTATGTGTGTTTGTCATCAGTTCCCACATTGTTGACACCGTTAACCTGTCTAATGGCAGCAGTCAGAGGCGTTTATTCCAGCAGCTCAGGTGTAATAAGTGCCTTGTTGACACTGTGCTGACTGTGAGCTCAAACAGGCTTTTAAGGATGAAAAAAGTGCAAATTGAGACACAAACACTTGTAATAATGTTAAAAAATAACAGATTAAGTCTTGCACATTTCTGTCACTACTGTCTCACGCTGTCCTGCTTTCTAAAGTAGGGCTAATTATCATTAGGAATTGTTTGTGCGACAGTGCCAATACAATTTTTTGAAACCTTGCTTTCAGGAATATAAATGTTTTTATATTTTGGTTTGATTTAGAGCTTTAAATTAATCGACAACTGTTTTGATAATTGATTTATCAATTTGAGTAACTTTTTAAAGTCAAAATTCTCTGGTTCCAGCTTCTTAAATGTGAATATTTTCTGGTTTCTTTACTCCTCTATGACAGCAAACTGAATATCTTTGAGTTGTGGACAAAACAAGACATTTGAGGACGTCATCTTGGGCTTTGCTGCGACATTTTTCACCATTTTCTGACATTTTAGAGACCAAACAACTAATTTAATTAATCAAGAAAATAATCAACAGATTAATCAATAATGAAAATAATCGTTAGTTGCAGCCCTAGTGTGATACCCAGTCCTTGGTATCAGTGTTTTAAACAGTGCTAAAAAAAAGCCTCAGTATTTACACCATTAGCTTTACATGAACACTGTTAAAAGTGTGCTTTTATATAACATAAACAAACATCTGCCACTAACACAAAACATGAGGACCTCTTGAATTTCACCCAGACTATCCACAAACCTCCAGAACATACAGTAAATATTTATAAATATAGTACACAAGCATGGAGGTTTTTTTTATATTTTTGACACACACATACCTCTAAACACACATATTACAAAATGTACCTCTAATTGAAACAGTATGTCACATAGGGGTAGGGGATAAATCGATACAGCATAGTATTGCAACATTTTGCGTGGTAATATTATATCAATACACAGACGTTAAGTATTGATCTTTTATTATGTAAACTATTAACTTCTGCTGATATTCTCTCTTTCAAAGCTAGAGTGAAGATACTGGTATCATATAGAAACTAGAAAACCTAATGAATCAACTGGTACCAACCATGTCATGTTATCTTCTTGGGAAGAACGCTACATTGTGGCGAGGAAACACTGCCATGGCCATTTTCAAAGGGGTCCCTTGACCTCTGACCTCAAGATATGTGAATGAAATCTCTGAGATGAACAGAGAGAAAACTGTATCCTTGTTACGTAAAACAGATGTTGACAAAACTTTGCAGTTGAAAAAAGGTAATAAATTGCAATATATCTTGTCGCAACATGTTTTAAATCGCAATAAGATCGTATCATGACTTAAGTATTGTGATAATATCGTATCGTGGGGCCTCTGGTGATTCCCACCCCTAATGTCACATATAATCTCTCAGTGACCTCGTCATTTACAGTGGTTTCCGTCAGCAAAGACAGAAACCATATATTAATGTACTCATCTCACTGTCTGCAATGGGAAGATCTCCTAAATATTGACATGCTGAGACTTTAATGGCAGAAGAACCGGCCTTGACGCTGCCACAAATGCACACACATACACACACACTCGAAAGGGTCCGGTAAAAACAGTCCAAGGGGGAAACGGACAGTCGAGTGCTCTTCTGCCAACGGAACACTTTGTTCCTCCAGAACGTAAACATACTGATTTATCTCAACAGCTCTCTTCAAACACGGCCGCCTCTCTTCCTCTCCTCCTCTCTTCTACAACCTCTCTTTCTCTCCAGCTCAATGCCCTGCTGCACCCCGCTGCCCTCTCTCACTTTGGGAACTTGTGATGTCTGTGTTAACGCTCACAAACACAGGCGGCCCTGATCGCCTCTCTCTCTCTCTCTCTCTCTCTCTCTCTCTCTCTCTCTCTCTCTCTCTCTCTCTCTCTCTCTCTCTCTCTCTCTCTACCTCACGTCAGTACCATTCCCATGCAAAAAGGAGCTTGCCCTCTCAAACACTCGTCACATCGGCCCCTGCACAAAGTGGAGAGACGCTGAGAGCAGCTTTGGAATAAAATAACAAATCAAGCCCTACACACTAAAGATGACCAGCCTCTTTAGCCAGCATGCACTCGTGCTGCCCTTTTCCCTTCCCCTTCGTCCCTTTTACAGTTTGGCTAAATACACCTTCTTTCTCTGCTTCCTTTTCTCTTTCTTCTCTCTCTCAGGATACAAGTTTGATGGCTTGCACTGATTCCGACGTCACAGGCAGACTGACAGTTGACATTCTCTCTTCTTTAAAAACCTGTCCTGCTCCTTTATTTCCCTCGCTCTGCTCAGATTGCCAGACTATTGTCAGAGGTATAGCACTGGGGGGCAGGGATGGGAGGGAGGGAGGGAGAGATAGCAGCTTTCATAGTCTTCTGATCGTGTGATTTCCGGGTGTTGGGGTGAGCAGGAAGGGAGGTAGAGCAAAAGTGAAAGCAGAAAAGTGAATGGAAAGAATGGAAGAGACAAAAAGTGAGATAGAGCAGAGGTGGATAATAGGTGTCACTTGATCCAAGTCTTCTTCCTGTTTAGGGCTGCTACACTAACAAAAACAGATGCTGAATACAACATGGGTTCATAATCAGAAAATGTAAGGAGAACACCAGAGACAGCCTGCTCATACTTGCCAACCCTCACAATTTTCTCAGTAGACTCACGTTTTTCATTGCCCACTCCGGGTTTCCTCCCGGGGTCACAATTCTCCCAATTTATGACAAATGTTCACACCTTTTTTCCTTTTCCTTATCTCAACCTGTTTCTGGCACTGTAGAACGTGTTTAAGCCCTACTGTTTCCATCCGGACAATAATACAGCTACACTAAATGTTGTGTCCTGGCGGAAGAGAGCTGCTTGCAACCGATCGCTACACAACAGTTTGCGCTGCGCTCGCCGCTGGGTTCACATTACACCACGCAGCGCCCGAAGTTGGGCGTTGCTCGACGCAGGGAAAAGCCTTCGTGGCGCGGCGCAAGCCATTGGAAAATGGGTTTCAGACCGCAGTGGTGCAATTGTCGTGTGCCTGAAAGGGCCTTCAGTGAGAGAGAGACGGAAAGGGAAATGGAGAGTACTAAGAGAAAGAAATATTCAAGCAGTGGCAAAAAAATTAATGAATGAATGAAAACTGATGATTATTAGCTTATACCAGAGATTCACACAAGTTCACGCCAGAGGGGCGAATTATTCAGTTTTCTTTCCTGAGAATTAAATGTAAAATGTATTAATTTGTTGCAGTGCACTTATTTCTATTTTCATTCTTTAAAAGTCACCACAATGCAGGAAACCTGTAATTTTTGTTGGGGAGGACCCACAGGCCCCCGCTTTGGTTTAGAAATCCTCCCTATTTTTGAGGTCTCAAGGTTGGCAGGTATGAGCCTCCAACTGTTACCTTCTCTGCATATTGTTTACATCTCTTATCACTTCCTCTGCTCTTTTTTTTTGCCTCCCACGTCTCACAAGGAACAAATTCCACAGCAAAAGACACTTGTAATTGAGTTTGTCCATGTGGAAAAACAATACAAGCCAGAAAAATAATTAATGCCTGGTATTTTGTATACATGTCAGATCGCATGAATGTAAGTTTAAATTGGGAGCGTTTGTGCATTGTGTGTGAAAAAGAGGGAGAAGAGCTGAGTAGAGAGGAGGCAACGAGACAGAGATGAAGTGGCACGCTGCTTCAACGCTCTACACATGGACAGGAAACGCTTCTTCAGTTCTTCAGATGACAGACTATCTATGACTGTGTTATCTATATTATCTATGAGAATCTATCATCTATGGCAATCTGTGTGAGGAAAAAAAGAAGAAGAGGACATCCCGAGGGGAAATTTAATTTTTTCACGCTGTTGTTATTTTTACACATTAAACCCGAAATACACACACATGCACAAACAGGACACACACACATGCATTAATGGAGATTATACTTTTTACTCTTCTAGTTACTAGTTATTGTGCAGATCAAGATTTTACATTCAAAACATATGATTATCTAAAAAATATGACTGGTTATTACAGGTTAAAATATTTAACAGCATGGCTGGATTAACATGTTAGGTGACCCCTGGGGCAAAGGTTTGTTGTTGGGCTCTGGAGCCAGAGACCAACCAGTACTACCTGGTCCTGTGTGATCACTGTGTAACCTAAAATTAAGTTTTAGAACTAGATTTTGGCATATGGTTCCTCTATAAAGCAGGGTCACAAAGATTATGTAATGCAGGACCATGGACTGTATAAAAGAAGCGGACGTAGCATCAGGGTCTGAAAAGTGTAGTGCGTGTAATGTCGAGCTGCGTGTAGTGTCGAGTACACATGCAACCACTTTCCCAAAGTCTCCACCACCTCATTTACTTTAGTTTAGCAGGTTGTCAGCTGGGTGTCTGTCCGGCGTACCGATACTTTGTCTGCCCGGCGTAGCTTTAGCGAGTGTCCGACAGACCGTGTGTGTGTGGTGGCGGTGAATGTGGGGTTGTCGGTGGCGTTATAGCTGTGAGCGCAGCTGTAGCAGACAGTATGTGTACAGTTTATTTATCAGTGAATAAATGCTACAACTCCTCAAGACCCCGAGCCAACTTCCTGTATCTGCAACGCCGCCTCAGACTCTCTTGGGCTGTTAAGGTGGACCCTCTTTTCTCCTTAAACTGACAAGCCGCTCCTCTGAGTTTTGCTCAGCTTTTTAATTGATTATTAATATTTCTTTTAACCGTTTAACCGACAGCAATAATCGGTTAAAATTTTGGTTAACGGTTAAACAGTTAATTATTAACATCCCTAGTGGAAATGAAACATTCCGCCAAGTTAAAGCTGGCTTACAAAATGGATTTCCACCCTAATGAACTATTATATAACAAACATAACAGACACAACAGCATTTAAAAGAAAAAAATAAGCTTTGTTTCATCTTTCGCTGCAAGAGCGCCGCCATGTTGCAGTACTCAAGCCCGTGACGTCACGAGGTTGGTTAGCTCTGCTGCCATTTATACTGTATAGCGCCTTTCTAGTCTTCCGTCCACTCAAAACACTACATGTCAGCATTCACCCATTAACACACTCTCATGCACTGATGGCAGAGGCTGCCATGCAAGGTGCCAACCTGCCCATCAGGATCTAATCTAAATACTCATTCACACACCGATGGCACAGCCTTCGGGAGCAATTTGGGGTTAAGTATCTCGCCCGAGGACGCTTCGACATGTGGACTGGAGGAGCCGGGGATCAAACCGCCGACCTTCCGATTGGTGGACGACCCGCTCTACCACTGAGCCACTGTCTAATGACAGCAGCATTTAAAATAAATGAAATGAAACATTTGTTAGTTAGCAGAAACAATACAGGAAGTGTCCCTATACCAAAGACGTTACAAAATCCTACAACCAACTTGAAGCTCATAATGCTTTATGTGATAAAATAGGCAACATCAGAGGTTGGTATATAGACTACAAATGTGGGATGAGTGGAATAAATCACTAAAAGAAAAAGAAACAGTTCTACTTTGTTTTGTCATTTGGTTGGTCAAATAAAATGTAACCCTAATAAGAGGAGACGGTATGGTTAAGTATCTGAGACAGTAGGAGAACATGAATATGAGTTTTGCTTAATAAAAACAAGCACAGTGGAGGTTGAAGGTTCAAATCAATGGCAGCAGAAAACCTATTTTTCTTTTTCTGAAGAGGCGTCTCCCCTCTCAAGCCCTCCTCACCCCCCTTTTTCCTCTATCTGCCACTCGTCCGTCTGTGTGATGTGTTTAAGCCAATCCCATAATAAAGGATGCGGCCATACATATTCATGATAGAAATCTAGTAATTAGTAAACCCCCTCATGCACACACATACACACACACACACGCGGGCTTCATGCATATGTATGTCCTTGGCAAACAAAGGCAGTGGCAGCATGGGGCATTCTCTATTAACACACACATCCACGTGTGATGGCACAGATAGCAGCCCTGCCACTCACACACACATGCACATGTGCAAAACACATCTATGTGCATGTACACAGGCATACATGCTCTTATTAACACACACAGACACACACACACACACACACACACACACTGAGAGATGGCAAGGTTGAGAGGGGAGGGGTTTCCCTCTCTCATCAATAGAGAACCTATAATTTCCTCCAGCTTGAAAAATAGCCTTAAACACAGACTCAGATCTGCACTGACTCCCAACTACTCACTCATTCATTGTCTAACACACACACAGACGGCCCTGCATCACTATTGCATCACATTTAACAAAAGCAAGGGAGGCATATTTAAGAGTCCAAACCCTTGTGGGATGCTGCTTCCTCAACTCCCATCTCTCTGCAAAACACCCCTACACACACACACAATCACCCACGTCCTGAATGTTATCTCTCACGGAACAAAAACAGCTGAATGCAAGTGAGAACTGGAACAATCAATGCAAAATGATTGCGTCATGTGAAGTGTGTCTGTTGCTTTGAACCTAAAGGGGTTGGGGGGTTTAGCTTTTGTGGAACAGGGGTTTTATGCCATCTGACATCCTGAGCCTTCCTGCAGAGAAGTTTCGATCCAGTTTTTGCTGAATTAGATGATACAAAGACGAGGGAGACAGGCGAGGTGAGGAATGAGTTATAGGTGACAACAAGCTCACGGAGAGAGGATTTGACAAACTGACAGTGAGAGAGAGAGAGAGGGGGTGTGAGGAGAGTGAAGTGATACTTGTGATGCAACATTTCTCACTAAGAAACTCCCTTTTTTAGACTATTTCTTTACTATCCCAAGGTAACCAAGCCCCCCCGTTGATCACGATTTTCGTAGTGGCCAAACGGCTGTACTACAACGTCCATGTCCGTCACGAGATGCCTATGGGCCCAAAAGCACTTTTTCCCACAGACTTACATTGGAAAAGAGACGTCTGTAACTCAGCGGATCATTTTTTTTTAGGTGAATGAACTTCCCAGTATGAACACTTGAATAGCCCTTATTTAAATCATTAGGTGCTAAAAGTTGTAAAATGCACTAATAGTCGAATCCAGAGTTATTTCCCTTCCTCTGTTCATGTGAATGACACCCAGAGGCTGAGTTAGCAAGCCGTGGCGACAGCGTGACGTTGTGACCCCGTGACCGAGCCATGTGACTGAGCGGACACTACTGCGCCTGTTCCATGGGCTCAATGGATGCGGAAGATCACTGGAAGATCCGGGTACTTTTCCAGTGGCATCATGCGCCACTGAGCAACTTTCATAGGAATGAACGGGGACTCGCCTCCAACGCTGTATCCAGTTCTCTTAATACATCCATGAACGTAACTGTTTGACTTCCTGTTATACTTGATGGTGTCAATAGAGAGGCAAAGTCCCTCCCCTTCCAGTGGACCACCATGGGACCTTATTTGGGAAAATATATGTATGGTAGTTAACAGCAAGAGACAAATATTTTTTTGATTCCGTTTGATTTGCGCCACGAATCACACATATGATATTTGTCAATTTAAAAGATAATTTAGCAGGTCAAGAAAGTCGCAGTCTGTTGTAAAACTGTTGAAATATAACACTGTGAAAATACGTAATTACTACACACCCAAAAGTTGCGTAGTGACGTCTTTCACACTGAAACTACGATGCCTGTGTGTTTCGTACTGGGATGTACTCACATGAACGGGTCTTGCTCGTTGTTTCACTTCTCGGCTGACAAAAAAACAACAGGAGTCGCTGGATAAAACACATCCGGTAAGATAATGTTTAATTTTTTGCGTGGAACATAGCTAAGTTAGCTAGCTGGCTAGTGTTGGTGACGTATATTGTGCGAGACGAGAGATAGTTTTCACCGAACAGTTTCACACAACAGTTAATAATACTACAACAAAGCTATGACAAATTGCGACTTTCTTGACTTGCAAAATGATGTTTTAAATTGACAAACATCATATGTGAGATTGATGGCACAATTTAAACAGGAATAAAAAAATATTTGTCTCTCGCCGTTGACTACCGTACATATTTTTTTTTTAAATAAGGTCCCATGTGGGACACCGGAAGAGGTGGGACTTCGCCTCTCTATACACCTGCGCTTGTCACTGTAAGTATGTATGTATTACTCTCATGGTCGCACGAGACCAAGATATTGTGAAATTGAATATACCTGCAAATTTCCCTGGAAATCAAGAAAAGTGGAACCAATGCGTCTACGTCAGAAATAAAATCTGCATCTATCACAGAAAAAACATTACTAGTATAATCTGAAAACAAAATAAAAAAAATTTAAAAATCTGTGTATTTTAGCAAATGACATAGTGTTTGCTTTAGTGGAGACGCATTTATGGCTACATCTGAGGTAAATATACACAAGTGGTACAAAACACAAGTTAAATATACAAGGTTTGGTTCAGTTTCAGCGACCTGGTGAAAGAGAGGCCACGGAGCAAAAACAATGCCAAACTTATTCCATCGTTGCCGAAAGAAAGAAGATGGCAGCAGGGAGCGGAAAAAGAAAAAGGAAAGTAGGTCAGAAGGACTGCAGTGCTGCTGCACACCAGAGACAAATGGATTATTTCTTCACTTTGCGAAGGAAAAAAAGACAGGACAGTGATGAATGAATTACAGTAAATTAATTAAAACATCTGGCATGGACTCTTCTCTAAATTTTGAAATGTGACTTCCTTTTTTTCTCTGTAGGAGTACAAAGACGTTCCAGTCACTCACTCCTGGTTTATTTATTTTTTACTTTATGGAGTAATGCATGGTATACATGGAATTAATGTAGAGCTATAACCTGGAATACATCTGTCACTCATAATGCTTATTTTATTCTGATTAAAATAATGTGTAGTTCAACGCTGCCAACACTTTTATACTCACATATACTTTACACATTTATAACTTTCAGCAATTTTAATTTCCTTACTCTCAAGGTCATAAAACCTGCTCTCCTCAGGAGGGACAAAGCTGTCACTAAGATTATTAAACATAAAAGGCAAATTTTGCCGGGCCACAGACAATAGAGCTATCTGCGCTCAGGTAGCCACAGTCCTGTGAAACTATTTGAACAGCACCACCAGCTGAGAGAGCTCTCTGTCTGTATTATCACATCCTCAAATGTACGCACACACGCATGCGTTCGCACACAGGGAAACGGCCTAACGCTTCCTGAACAGGCTCATCTGAAGTTGTAATGGGTCAGGTATAAAGGGCTTTTTTGTGTGCATGTCAATCAGAGAAGTATGAAAGCCTATGAGCTTGCAGAGAAAATGAGAGGTTTGCCACAAAGAAACATTCAGCCGCCTAAAATAATACCGCTCAACGGCCATTCAGAGACTCTCTCACTTTAGCATATGAATCATAGTGAATAATCAAGTTTCTATCAGGAGGGAAAGGCCTTTAAATTAGATGGCAGCGGCGCAGAGAGGTGCAAAACAGAATAAATAAGTAGCGATAAAGATCTGTTCAGGTATTTGCTAGCTTTTTATTCTGTCCAATGTGGTTTATTAAATGTTAATACACCAGCAGCACGTTCTGCTGGTGCAAAGTCATTGATCTCAGATCAATTTAGAAGAAGTCTTGAATGTGGGACATGTCTCTTTACACGAGTAGAGGGGTCAGAAAGCCCCACTCCCCAACACCGGACACACCCCCATAGAGTTAAGTTTGAGGTAAATAACGCCGGAGGAAGCAGGAGAGAGAAAGAGATGTGAAAGAGGAGGAGGTAGAGGAGGAGGAGAAGGAGGAGCAGGAAACGAACTAAACTCTAGTAAACTGCACCTGCAGGGATCTCCTCCTGTGTATAATGAGAGTGTTTAATGAGTGCACACTGCTTAACGCCTCCATGTGTGTGTGTGTCTGCATGTGTGTGTGTGTGTGTGTGTGATAATTGAATAGAGACACAGTCTTCATTCCAGCCCCCAGCGCCCACACAGGCAAAATAACTCATGAATACATTTTGTGTGTCCGTTGCACATTGCTGTGGCTCAAGTTGCTCTCTCCTGTTCCTGGCGATGGGTACATAGAGTGCCCATTGACAAACTGGGGGAATAATATTGCAGTTAAGTGGTCTAATAAAAAACGGGAAATATGAATAATTAAAACATATTACTTAATCTAAATGCAGGTGGAGTATAGCTCTGTGGCGGCGGAGGCCTAAATAAGCCACTCAGAGCTGAGTGAGAATAAGCCAGTACGTTGTGGGAGTACTACGGGGCTTCCTGTAGGCTTAAACACAACCACACGGTGTGTGTCTGTGTTACAGACAATGCAAAACAGGATAAAACAGGAAAATGCCAGACAATGAACAAATACAATTAATAGTGGGACAGTGTAATGAGATGTTTATTGCATGGAAGAGACCAGGACGTGAAAAAGCGGGGATGTGAGAGAGGGATAAACGGTGAGAGGGGGAAGGAGAGGAAGAGAGAGAGGGAGGGGGGGGGGGGAGGTGGTCTAAGAGATGAGCAGCTCAATTTATCAAACCTCTTTGCTGGGGGAGACTAATTAATTTGTTTGTGTGATTGCTTTTCCACACGCTGCACATATACATGTTCGCCAACACGCACAGAAACGCACACACACACCACTGCCACATAACCAACCTGACAGACCTTAGCACACACACACACACACTGGCAAAGAGCACAGATCTCTTTCTTTATCTTTCTCCGTCTCTCTATTTAATATCTGGTTTCCCCTCACTATCTCACTCCTCACTTCCGTGTCTTTTGTTCGGTTTTCCTCTTGTTAATACGCATGTTTCCACGCCAAATTAAGCTCTCAAACAGGGCTGGCCAATATGACGATATATATCGTCAAAACAATATAAAAATGTCTATCATATCTATTTTTCTCTATCGTTTCTATCACGATATAGGCTAGGCCTATATTTATTTATTTATTTCTCTATTATTTCACTTAAAATTGTAATGTTCATTTGCACTCTGAAAATGAGAAAATACTCAGTACTTTTCATTTGTCAAGTATTTAATTCACACAGGAGTATATGAAGATATGCTTTATAATGTAGTTATTTCATATAGATTATTTACTGAATTATCAGAAAACATGCTATATCGTGATATAAATAGTTATCGAGGTATGAAATGATCTATATCGGGATAGAAGATTTTGACCATATTACCCAGCCCTAGTTTCAAGTGGTCTCTGTCTGTGCTCTCCCTCGCTGTGTGCGCCGGAAGTTTGTTGAGTAAACTGCACTGAGGTGATTTTTTTTATCGTGCTTAGTGACAAAATCAGAGCCGATCAAAACAGAAACATTGAACCCCTTCCCTCACATAATATCTGCTATAAGACAGAAGAAGCACGAGGGGGAAGACGATGACAGGTGAGTCTTTTGTTTGGTTCACTGCTGAACATTGATTTCACGAAATTAAATTAATAATTTGACTGACTGAATAATTGACGATGAATAGAGATAAGGGTCTCAAGTTTAAGCTTGGCCTGCAGATCATTCCAGGACCAAGGACCGTAGTGGACGGCCGCAGCTTTCCATAGACATTGCATGGAAGCTCGCCGCAGGCCGCACTTCGCAGCTGCTTTTGTATGTTTTCGGCGTTAATGCACATGACACATACAGTATACATACAATTAGATTTCATACCTGAAATTTCCAAATTTGTGGCAGTGCAGGTTCCTCAATGAGCAATTTTCCGTGTAGCGAGTCTTCTTTTCGCCATTTCAGCTGTATCAGAGAGTAGTTTTTTGCCTGCCAGGGACACAAATGGTTTACAAAAATCAAATAGGACACCTGCCATGATTTACACATAAAGCCCTGTATTAACTACGTACTGTAAGCTACGTCTGAAATCATTATAAACACGGCTATTGCACCATTGGTGAATCCTGATGGCAACAAAATTAAGTTTTACTTGCTGATACTGCTCTCTAAGCTACTACAATGCAATACAAAACAAATGCAACTTAGCAATTTGTAGGTTAACTAGATGCTAATATTGGCTTTCCCCTAACTAACATTATCTTATAGCTAACGTTTTTGAGCTGTGTTAGCTTATAGTTAACATTAAGCTAACGTTTTGAGCTATGTTAGATTAAAGGGACTGTTTGTAAGAATCAGAAATGCTTGTTAACAGCGACACCTGTGGCCGTTAAGTCAACGAAAGTCAGCGTCGGGCTCGCGCTTGCTCGCTCTACATAGACATGAACGAGCATTGCTCAAAACAGTGAGGCGACACACATCAGCTAAAACCACAATATCACTCTATATTTCAGCTGCTTGGCAGTAATGTTAGCTGACCAGACGAAGGTCTCTCCATGAATCAATGCTGATCCTAGTGTTGGCTTTTCCTGCCTCAGCATCCCGACCGCGGTCGGAGGGAACAGGGGAGACACCGGCACCCGGTTGGAGACGATAACGTTTCTCACTGCGGAGCCCCGTCTCTTCACAAGATACGGGAAACCTCTGCTGGTCTGGAGGAGCTGCAGCATTTATTTCTGCACAAACGTCCACTGTACATTCACTAGATATTCTCAGAGCTGAACTAACTATTCTGCAGTGTGCAGTGAGCGCGCGTTCACGTGAGGTGGAGCGAGCTGAGTGAAGGCAGGCAGAGGAGCAGAGACTCCGGCCCTGGAGACCAAAGCTACGGTCTCCCCCGCATCCTCTGACACTGTTTTGCAAGACGGGCTTCACTAGATAGAACTACTGCATGTGTGGTACTGCACATGTGCATGTGCTGCATGTGCATTAGCGGTTTTGGTGCTTCAGTGTAGTTTGTGTTGGAGTCCGAGTCTGAACAGCGTAGCTACACATGAGCACGCATATGCGAGCGCACATGGGACACTGACCCGGGTGATTTATACGTGTAAAAAGTTACAAACAATCCCTTTAAAGTTAACATTAAGCTAATGTTTTTTTAGCTGTCTTAGCTTATAATGCTAGTGCATTTAGCTTAAGTTTTTGAGCTGTATTAGTTTAAAGTCACCATTAAGCTAACGTTTTGAACTGTGTTAGTTTAGTTAAGATTTAGCTAATGTTTTTAAGTTAGCAGTAACGTTGGCTCAGCTAACTTTGAGCAACAATGGTCCCACCATATTTTTATGGTAAATATTGATGCTACTTTCTTGGTAATTAGTTTGCTTTTACGCTAACATTTCATGACTACCAAACATGCCTATCAAACTATATGGCTGGATACTAACATTAGGTTAACAAAATCATAATTTACTACTACCATGATCATTCTCACTGCAGTGAAGTAACATCCCTTTCATGCCTGATGGAGCTACTGGCAGTATAGTAGTGGTAATGGAAAGCTTAGTGAGATGACATGTCCAGTCAGGTTGTAGGCGGGCTGATTATCATGCTTCAAACCTGTCTGCAGGCACACAAACAGGAATTTCATTAACAGCAATCATTTTGGAGAGGGGCATAGAGGGGGCATTTTACAACACCTGCACAGATCAGGATGTGCCTCATATGTATATTAGTAGGCACACATAGTATAGGCTTTATTTTTTACAGTGGATATTTCTGACTTGTCAAGAGTAGAAAAAGCCCAGGTGTTACTACTAACATTAACGATGGCTCTGTTCTGTTCAAGTGCCTCAGTAAGTCATAACAGTGTGACAGTGAGCCAACACGCACAATACCAGAACCATGAAACCAAAGCGGCTAAATGGAAATCAGACATCATTAATTTTATTATCAACACCTGTGCTTTCCCAACTGTGCCATCTCAAAATGTCTTCTGTGAAAAAAGGGCGTGTGGAAAGTGCATTTTGAAACACTCAAATGGATCACTATGTGCTTCATATGCATGTATCAGTCGGCATTTCTGTGTAGAAACACATATTGATGTTCTTTTTACATTTTGTAGATTATATGTGTGTGTGTGTGTGTGTGTGTGTGTGTGTGTGTTTATTGTGGGGTAAGGTATTTAGTGTTATCTGTATTGCAGTATGATTATCAAAATCAATACTGGTGATGGCCTAGACAATTTGTTTTTTCCCACCTGGAAGCTTGTTACAATAATTATACTCACTAATTACACCTAGATCTGTATATATTTGTCACCTGTTGCTGCCAGTGATTTTACCCACATTTCTTGTGTTAAATGCTGCTATAGCCTACTTGTTATAATAATAATTATTATTATTATTATTATAATTATTATTATTATTATTATTATTATTATTATAATATAATAATAATAATAACAATAAAAATAACAATAACAAAAATAAATAAGTAAATTAATCAATTAAGCCTACTTGTTGTTCTTTTAAATAAATAAATGGTAATTGAATAAATGTTGTTAAGTTAAATAACTACATAAATAATAATAATAGTATTAAGGAAAAGTTAAAGTAAATAGTAATAATATAAAAACAAATAATAATAATAATAATAATAATAATAATAATAATAATAATAATAATAACCCAAAAATAAATAAGTAAATTAATCAATTAAGCTGACTTGTTCTTCTTATCAAAATTGTCCACTTTGCATTCGGTTCACTCAAAGAGCTCTGTGGCATGTGTGCGGTGAAACCACTGAAAGAAACCAAATAATATTGTATGCGTCATATGAAAAATGTAATTTGAAAGACCTAAGGGTACTCTGATAATGACGTTATGACAAGCAAGAAAACCTATGTGAGAGTTGCAAAAATTGAAGAATGAAATATTGTCCTACTCTGGTTTTGAATAAATTATTAGAGTGCATGTGTGTCCAGGCGTCTTGTGCCAAAATGAAGCACAGCTGTCTACTGCGAGATGAGCCTAAAACCAACTAGTCTGAGCAAAGGAGAGAGATCAACTAATATATCAGCGTCAGCCAGGTCAAGGCTTCAATAGAGACTAACTATGTAGGTCGCTGAACACCCACCAGACTCTGAAACCACCCAACCACCCATCAAGCATGCAGACACACAAACAACCGTAACACACAATAACCAGCTACCCTCCACCTCCACACCCCCTTAATCCTTTGCAGGTGACTGCTGTGTCTGCTGGTTGGGGAGGAAGAGCCATAGCGAGGAAGCTTATTCGAAACAGGAGAGGGTGAGAAAGTGTTTTAAGGGAAAACTGAATGTGCAGAAGCTGATCCACAGATTTCAGTTTTGTAGTGAATGATGATAACGATCACCGTGTGGTGACATACCAATGCGGTAACATAGTATCACACCAATGACTGGTATTAAACTACGTACTGGCATGTGGTTTAATATTTTGTGTGAGCTGCAGTTGAGCAAGTGTGTGTTTGTGATAAATTGAGTTGGCTGTGGGCATAATATGTAGTATTATGGGTTCATTGTCATATTAGATGTAAAAGTATTCTGCTTTAGCAGGTGTACCTAATGGTTTTGTTTATAGTGACAGGTGTTGATGATTCATGACTTTTTCCTCATCCCTGACCCGTTCAGTCAGTACATAAAGTATCTAAATAAAGTGCTGGTCTTAGTGGACGGCATTTATAAAACAGAAAGAATAGAAACCGTAAGGAGAAAAAAATCTATTTTCCTTTGTAATCTATCAACATGTCCTCATAGAACGTTTCTTATGATGTCTTACAAAAAAGTTATTCCTCATTTTTTCATGCATTTTCCTACGAATGTCCAGCAACATGTGATGAATGAAACAAGTGTCAATTTCTGCTCGTTACATGCATACAGTCTTTTCAAAATAAACTTCCGTCTTCAAAGGAAACAACTTGGTTAGGTTTAGGAAACAAAACGTAATAGTTAGGTTTAGGAAAACATTGTGGTTTCGGTTAAAATAACCAAGGAAGTGGCGTAATTTAAGTACGAAAGTTACGTGACAAATAAGTCAAAGTTTGGGTTGAAATAACTAAGGCAGTGGCGTAACTTAAGTACAGAAGTTATGTGACAAATAAATCAAAGTTGACTTCTGATTTCACACGGGATACGAACACCGATCGAACACCTGGTCGAAAGTCCGGTGTTTTATTTATACTTCCTGTTTATGATTACAAGGATTACATACAAATTGATTTTGTGGGATACATACAAATTACAGTGCATTACTTTTCCTTGGTATAGTTACAAACGGTGTATGAGACCAGCCTGAATTTATTGAAATGCTGAGCATTTAAAGCAGAGTTAGCAGCAGTGTTGGTTGGTTTGTCTGAATCTGTCTTTAACACTGTCACACACATGTTTATGGGTGATAAATGAAGCGTGAGTGTTAACACACTCTTGGCAAGCCTGGGCAATGTTGCAAACACTAAAATACAGAGAGGAAAGACACAAATATGCACATGTGCTTGCACCTGTCTGGACAAACCTGGTGGGTTGATGTGTGTTGGCCTCTGGTCACAGTTTAATTAAACGGCACATCACTATGTTGCACGCACAGTGTAATACAGAGAAGACAAATTGGGTTTCTCTCTAGTTATTTGACTCTCTCTCTCTCTCTCTCTATATATATATATATATATATATGTATACAGTATATATATATATATATAAAGAGAAACCTTTATCCCTCTCTCCACTGTTTCCTGTTTCTGTCTTTCACTAGCTCGGTTCCTGTTTTTCTGTGGTTCCTTATGCTCTTTATCTCTCTCTCTCTGTGTGTGTTGTCTCTCTCTCACACACACACATGCACAGAACTAACATGCTAAATCATGCAACCCAAGTTGCAACCAAAGTTTCTCCTCGTTCTCTCCTCTTCCCCCGGTGTTATTAGGATTTCCTGCAGAGCAGAGCAGTGTGTCTTCCACTGCTGGGTTGGAACTGCAGGAGTCACACTGGAAAGCTAAAGCCTCCAGCCTCCACTCCACTTTAGATGGGCCACTTTTTTATCCTGACCTTCAGGATGCTCAGAGAAAGGATAGGTCACAGCTCACAGAGGGCTGGGAACTAGTCGATGTGAAACAAGTCACTGTATGTACGTATTTACGATGCCAAAAACACAGTGCCAAGACCGCGGTGCCCATCAGATGTGGAGAAGTGTAGCTTAATGAAAGCAGAGACTTTATCTCACATACAAACATACACCCACACAACTCGCTATCTCTTTACTGGTCAGACCAGCAAAAAAGGTGTCTGGATCACTTGGCTCACAGCCACAAACAAACTGAGCGGTAACACACACAATCAACATCACACACCTCTGGCCACTGGTGCCTGGGTGAACCGGAGGGGCAATAATTGAAAGTTGGCTCGCTTCAGAGAGCATGACACAAAACCAAGAGGGGAACCGAGAGCATTTTCGCACTGTTTTTATGCGGGAGTTAGTAGGTACTTGGGATAGGTCAGAGGGGGTGTCTGGCCCTGCCCAGTGGCTGGCCAGGCTCAGGGGTGGGGTGAAGGCAGAGAGGGGGTGGGGGGGGCAGGGAGAGGGTTAAGTCCTGGCTGCCATGGCTAATGCCTCAATCTTCTTGCCCCCCTCGCTACAACAACACGGGATCAACAAAGACAGGATCAACAAAGCTCCAGCCAAAATCCTCCGACGCACTGACACAGAAAATTCCCAGTCCTCCCCAGGCCGCACAGGGAACAGCAAACACACACTTACACGCACACACACACATACACATATCTCCGACTGCTTAGGGAACAACAAACAAAGGCGGTAAATACAGCTGCAGACGGCTGGGCAGATAACAGCCAATCCCTATCCCCAACTTGTTCTGTGGCTCAGTGGCTACTGACTGCCCTCTGCAGCTCGCTGCCTTGGCCATGCCTTCTACACAGCACAAACACCTGCTGCTTAATGCTTCAACTCACTCAATCACAGCAAACTTTCTCTTCTCCTGGTCGTGTAAAACTTCTCTCCGTTTGTAGCTTTTTTTTCTCCATGATTTTTTAGTGTGGTTTCTAACTTGTGTGCAGCTGTATAATTTCATTGTCATTCATCCAGTTAGGAATAATGCCATAATAATACTTCTTTTTTGCTAACAGACAGCATAAACTAATACTAGGGCTGTCAATTGATTAAAATATTTAATTCTAATTAATCACATTATTGTCTGTAGTTAATCCCAATTAATCGCAAATTAATCACACATTTTTTATCTGTTCAAAATGTACCTTAAAGGGAGATTTGTCAAGTGTTTAATACTCTTATCAACATGGGAGTGGTCAAATGAGCTTGCTTTATGCAAATATATGTATATATGTATTATTGGAAATCAATTACCAACACAAAACAATGACAATTATTGTCCAGAAACCCTCACAGGTACTGCATTTAGCATAAAAAAAATGTGCTCAAATCATAACATGGCAAACTGCAGCCCAACAGGCAACAACAGCTGTCAGTGTGTCAGTGTGCTGACTTCACTATGACTTGCCCAAAACTGCATGTGATTATCATAAAGTGGGCATGTCGCCATAGAACTCATTTTCGTTCACATATCTTGAGGTCAAAGGTCAAGGGACCTTATAAATAACGGCCATGGCAGTTTTTCCCAGCCAAAATTTTGACAATACAATATGGTTCCCAATAGATTCCTTAGGTTTTCTAGTTTCATATGATACGTAAACGTGTTATTATCGCGTTGACTTTGACAGCCCTAATAAATACACACTCACACTGACAAGTGCATGAATGTACTTGTCAGTATATTCAAACTCTTATACACTCACATTGACACACAGAAAAAGGCCAAACAGGCCTGTGTGTCAGTGGAGTAGACAGAGCCAGACGTTGCTGTGTTTTTGCACAGCAACGTCTGGATGGAAAGATGGAGAGATTCCCTGCAAAGGAAGAGATAGAGAGAAAGCAAGAGTCAGAGAGTGATAGAGAGAGCGAGAGAGAGAGAGAGAGAGAGAGAGAGAGGGAGGGAGGGAGGTGGGAGGTTCGGCAGCCCTGCATGCAGAGGGGTGTTTGATGTAATCCAGGAAGTTAGTTCAGTAACTCCATCCCTCCGTCCCTCCGTCTTAGTGAAGGACAGGAGAAGGAGGGATGAAGGAGGCCCTTGTCTGGAGAGCCAGGGGTTTTCCACATCTGTCCTCCGCATTGTAGCCAGCCTCTCTAAACAGCCCAGGAGTCTGTTATGGCTGGGGGAGGCACACACACACACACACACACATACTCACACACACACAGCAGCTATGTCTGAGTGAGCCTTGTGGAACGCTTTAACACTGATTGCAGTTAAGCGTTAAATCATCCATACTAAAGTTACCAGCGAGAGAAAACACATCAGGACACAATTCATAGCTGGAGCGATGTCTGTGTTTGGTGCACGTGTGTGTGTGTTTATGAAACGCCAGTCACGCAACACTGCCCTGCCTGCTGAAGGGATCCTTGTCTTTCTTTTTTCTCCCTTCCCTCCTTTTTTCCCCCTCTGGAATGCTCTCTAACACGCACTCAGCTTTTTTTTTTTTCTTCAGGAAATATGACAGGTTGCCCCCCTAACGCCTCTCCACACCGTACCACCAACAACCCAAACCCTTCGGCTGTAACCTGGCAACTCTTTCATACTTTCAGTGGGTAGGTGCCACATAAACAGAGATGAGCACATTCAGCAACACGTCCTCCAGCATAACTCATGCACTAGGCTCTACAGTCAGGCCCGAGGCATGAGCTGCAGGGAAGGAGGACTCATTCATATCTGCTCATTTGTGCCCCTTGTGGTTATAAAGGAGAATGACTATAAATACTGAGTTGAAATGGGATTAGATTCAGGTCAACATATGCTCCAAATTCTCGCACAGAATAATAAATAAAGTTTCAGGCAAAGAAAGTAATAAGAACCCAACTTCTGCAATTTCAACACAAAGTTACACATAACAAGCACGCCTTATTTTAGGCTGTCATAACCAAAAGGTTATTAAATGGTCAAGTATGTCGCACAATGCCGGGGCTTTTATTTCTTACCTAGAATTTCCTCCGAGTCAGTTTCTTAGCAAAGCAGTCACTCAACATTATTTCTTCCATTCTCTCCATTTCAACCATTTTATGCTCATCTCAGCAGGCCGACATGTCATTGTAGTGGGCGTTTGACAGTCAAACACATTTCAATGTAATTGCCACCTCATAACGTCATAATTACCATAGACGCTACAGCACTCACTTCTGAGAGGCTTGACAATAATGGGAAAGCTGTAATGATAGGTGTGTATCATGGGAGCACACACACACATAGACGTGCACACGCACAGGCCAAAACAGCATTGTTCCCACATGTCTACCCTGGCCCTGGCCCTGCTTTTCTTTTTTTTGCTTTTTTTTTGCCATTTCTCTTCATGTAGATATCTCCCATTTAATTCAATTAAAACTTTTAAACAACCTAATTGGAAACAACTGCCTGGAAAAATTAAATTACATAAACAAAACTATTCTGACAGATTACGTCTAATATTAGGCATCTGGGCCTTATTAGGCTCCAGTAATAACAGCAGCAGCACACGGGGAGGACAGGGGAGCGAGACATTTTCTGCTGTATTAGCTTTGACTGGCCACGCAACCAGAAGGTGGGTTGGTGTGTGTGTCTGTGTGTGTCTGTGCACCTCACAACAGAGCAGTGTTTATTTATCCTCTATTAGAGCAGGAGCAGACATTAAACCCAAACAGCCCTGAGTAGTGCTCCCCCCCTCCGTCAATTCTTTCTTCCCTCCCTCTGGCCCGATTAAGAACATATGGAAATGGGGCGCGCTAAAGGTGAAAGAGAGGGGAGGGGGGCGCCCTGTGAAGTACACATATGTGAAGAAGTGTCAGCAACTACAGTATGTATATGCCTTCCTTGATGCTCTAGTAGAGCTTAAAAAAATCTGTTTCTTCTCTCTTATAGCTGTCGTAGGAATGTATTCGCTAATGCACTTACACGGTACACCTGTACATCATCAGTTTCGTCTGCAACCCTGCCATACAAGGTGTTCCTGTATGCTGACTTTCAGTAAGCAATGGGTGGGCTGAGAGCTTTACAGTGGCAGGTAGTGACTTGTATGTGGAACCATCAGGGCTGGAGACGCGGTCTAACGCCGGCCCGTACTTTTAAGAGCCGCCGCTGCAGCTGTTGTCAAGGTCAACTCTCTCTCTTAAACCCTCTCTCTCTCAAACTTTCTCTCTGATCTCCAGCTGACCCTCAAACTGCCTCTCGCTGTCTCTCTTCCTCTTTCTCACTCTCTCACTCCCCTGCTGTGGTTTCAGCCCATGTCATCACATCAGAGTCGACAGCTCTAATCACTGTGCAGAGCGGACGGGCTGTAAAACATGGCAGGGACTGACAGCAGGGCTCAACACACGCACCTTTCATCTTCCTTTACCGGCACACAGACTCTCACATATACATACACACATAACAAACACACACGTGCTTGTGTACACAGTGCAAAATGCGTGCACACACAAACACACAAGTTCAAGGAGACCTCGTGTTTCGGCGGTCCCTCTCGGGTGTGTTGTAGTCATGGTTTCCCGCCTGTGTTCTTCCGTAACCCCAAACACGGCGTTGCTCCAGGAGGAGGTGGGAAGGGGAGGAGGAAAAAGGAGGATCTGTCAATCAATGTCTGATCCACCTAATCCTCAGGTAAGACGGGAGCTTTACGACGGAAGACTGTCGCAGGCCAGACAGAAAAAAAACACACACGAACATCTGACCCTAGACAGCGACTCACATCTTCTTTACGATCTGAATTAATTTCATGTGTCACTGGCAAAGATAGGTGTCTGTTGTTTGGACCTATTCAAGGTCTTATCAGAAACAAATCTGATGCCCAGCAGGCAGACTAAATGTAATATGCTTAACTGCAGTAAGTGAGTAAGTTATAAAAGGTGCACACACACCAATAAAAACTAACAAGGTTATCTACATTGACATTGACTATTTCTGTGCATTTTGAACCTTCAAAAAAGCAGATGCTAAGTTGTTGTTAGAGTATTAGTGTGTGCCTTTATGCATGCGAACACACATCCACAATTTGAGTAACAAAAAGCAGCGAGTCCTTTGTCAGGATGCACAATTGGTCTCTTTGAGGGGCTGGTTTGAACAGCTTCAATTTGCACTGTAAAATAAGTCAAAGCTGAATTAAAAAAAAAAAAAAAAAGCCTTTTCAATGTTTATCTTTAGAGACAAGGTTTTAAAGGAGCACAATCAAAAATGTTTGGGTATTTATGAGTTGTGCCATTCAAAGCAAGCAAATTTTGAGTTATATAGGTATTCAAATTATTTTTTAAGCTCAGTGGAGGAGAAAGACCAGTGCCTCTCAAGGTTGGTCTGATTGTAGTTGAAGTGGATTGGTGTCCTTGCACTGTCCAGTCCTTGTATTCTCTCTAGTGTTTGTGAAGCTGTAAGTGTGTGCGAGTGCGTGGCAGTTTGTGTGTTTGTGTGTGTGCATGCCCGTGCATGTGCTTGCATGCATGTACACATTTTAACAGTTTTATTGACAGACACTGTGCTCACAATACAAAAGAAGTCTGAATTCCAAGTCTGGAATTCATTAAGGACACTTTAGCATTCAGCAAGACAACAAGATCAAATACTGAATACAGGTTGAAGGCTTTAAAAGTTTAAACAGTTTTACTCAAACTCAGTTCGACACATAATAAAATATTCCAGCTAACTCCTAATTAAAAGAGGCAGCTATTATTTTGTCGCATGCACAAATAAATCACGGCATACCAACTTCTGCACAACATTATTCAAAAAAGAAAATGTTCACAAATACAAAAGGTAACTGTGGACAAAGAATTGAACTGGTTAAAAAAAAAATAAAAAAAATTAAATTGTTTGTCCTTGAGCATTATTTGAGTACAGAATAACATTGATACATTCCCTCCAAAATATAGCCATGAGGAAAGATTGAGATCTTAAAACCACCTGAGCACCGGAGAGAATTTCACCAGCCTTTAGTCACTGAAAATACATCACAACCTCTCTTCAATGACTACAATGTTGATAGTGTGTCGGGTACTCGGAAGGAGGAGCAAGGCTACTGATAGAATGACATTAACTGACAGCAACAACACGTTTCACTTCACCACGAGCATCCATTATCCAATTAAAACATATTGATTAAAGCTGCAGTGGGTAGAAATGGAGGAAATATTATTAAAACAATTTTTTTTTATAAAATGGTCACAATATCCTGACAGTAGTGCATGAGACAGGTAATCTGAAATGCTCCTAACGGCATCTGAAAGATTTCACAGACCGGAGGAAAATGACCAATCAGAGCCGAGCTGGAGCCTGCCGTCTCTGAGCAGCTGTCAATCACTCGCGAACTCCGATCAAACGGTCAAACTAGGCAGCGCTGATCGAATATGAATCAATATTCTGTTACTGTAATGCCTATTTCTCACCTCAAATGTTTGCAGAAACATCTTGTAGTGTACTGTTTAGCTGTAAAATGAGAAAGTTTGTGACCCGGCAGCCATGTTGAGATCAGTTGAGGAAATACCAAGCACCGCCCACCAGCCGGAGCAAACTTTCTCATTTTACAGCTAAACCGTACACTACAAGATGTTTCTGAAAACATTTTATGAATGAAATAAGCATTACAGTAACAGAATATTGATTCATATTTGATCAGCGCTGCCTAGTTTGACTGTTTGATCGGCGTTCGCGAGTAACTGACAGCTGCCTCTGTTGAATGAACAGCCAATAGGAACTCTCTCTGAAAGGACCTGTGATTGGCCAAAGTCTCCCCTCACAGGCTAGATTTTTTAAAGCCTGAAAACAGAGCCATGAGGAGGTGCAAAAGTGTAGTTATCTCTCAGAACACTTGAATTACAATATGCTGAAATATGCTGAAAGGTATTGCCCAAAAATATTCTGCCTTCTGCAGGTTTAAGAGGGAAAAGATAATGACAAGTGAGTTTTATACATCTGGTAAAAAAAAATTTAATATACCTCCAGTGAGTAAGAACCATAACAACTCTCCTGTAATGCAATGCACATAGGGGACAGTTTAAGTGATGCGCGTATCCTTTTCAATGTCGCCCTAAGGGTTCAGCGGGTGAGAGGGTGGAGCTGTGTGTTTGGTGTGTGCGTGTGTGTGTGTGTCAGGAAACAGGATGGCTTCAGAAGATTTATCACTGCTTGATCAGGTTGCGAGTGAGTTACTGCTGTTACCCCCCCCCCCCCCCCCCCCCTCCACTGCCCAGGGGCCAGGGTGGTATATCAGCCTCTATGACACATGCACACGCGCACTCACACACACACGCATGTACGCACACATAGCGGTAGGCAGTATATCAGCGTGTGTGTGACAGGCTCTGTGTGTGTCTCTCCCCATCATCTGGCCATTAGACAGTAATGGCTGGGAGAGGAGAGTAGGGTTTCCCTGTGGGCTCAATACAACAGCATTTATTACACACAACAGAAGCACCATCCTGGCCCTGCCACTCACCAGAGAGACAGAGGAGGAAGAGGAGGGAGGGAGGGAGAAAAAAAACAGGCAGCGATAAAGGGGAGGGAGCGTAGGGGATAGGTAGCGTGTCAGGAGTTCAGGGGAACTTTGTGTACTCTCTTGTTTAGGTGTTTATCCACATCTGGATGCTGCTTGTGCGGTTGAAGAGAGTAACATTTGACACAAAGAAATAACACAATACCCCTTGCTCAAAAGACTTTTCTTTCCACAGCAGACATTTTTACTTGTCCCAGTAGGAAAAGCACAGTGTTACTTATTACATTAACAATGGCCCTGTTCTATTCGAGCATCCTAGTAAGCCATGACAGTGTGACAGTGAGCCACAGCGCACAATACCAGGACCATGACACCGAAGCTGCTAAATGAAAATAGAAGTCAGCCATCATTCAGATTTTATTATCTACACACACTAATGCTCTTCCTATTGTGACATATGTCCATGAAAAAGGCCTATTCAATACACCCAGGGGAGTTGCTAATGTTAGTTTTAGCAAACTTAGAATAGATAAGATATTGCTGTGTATATTACCTAACTGTGCTAGTTTGCTGACTTTTTATCTCTTCCCTTGACTCCTCTTGCACTAAGCTTTAACATGCCACAGATAAACATTTCAATGGTTTTATTGTAAAATTAGAACAAGAAGTAAACACATCGTACCTCACAGAGAGACATGTCTGTTGTTTTCTTCATGTGGTCTTATTCCACTAGCTCTCAGTCAGGTCACTAAATGATGATGTTGTTAAAGGGACACTTCAACATTTTGAGAAATATTCTTATTTGCTTTATTTCAGAGAGTGAGATTATGAGATTGATCATGTCTGTGCGTTAAGTACAGAGTTGGAGTCAGGACGTGGTTAGACTGTATATAAAAAGTGGACATAGTCACCGTGACAGCACCCATTGGTTTATGGACTGCCATTTGAATCCTTGAGTTCGCCATTTTGGCCGTCACCATCTTTTTTTTGGCCATCGCCATCTTGGCTTCTTGCAACCACAAGTGATACGAGAGAGCAGAGCAAAGTACAACCGAACACTGAATAAGACATTTTTAGGAAACCAAAAAAAGCTATAATTAGCTTTCGTGAACTGAACACACACTGTGAAAGGGTTAAAGTTGTAAGACAAAAACATGGACAACTCCCAGACTGGACAACGCCGTGGTAGCGACCTGTCATTCACAAGGTAGCCACGCCCTGAAGCACACCCTGCTTTATGGTCTATTTGACTCTAAATGGGACCATAATTTACTAAATGAACATCATGCTGTATTGAAGAAGACTTGAAACCAGCGATAGAGACCATAAACTCATGTTTACAATGTTTACTGAGGTAATAAATCAAGTGAGAAGTAGGCTCATTTTCTCATAGACTTCTATACAATCAGACTATTTGTGCAACCAGAGGAGACGCCCCCTGCTGGCTATAAGTTTAATGCACTTCAGCTTCACTTTTCAGAACCAGAGGTTGCCTACTGGGTTAGCCGAGCTCAGCCTGCAGATTGGAGGCTCTGTTCAAACTACCAACTCTTATAAAGCTATTTAATTTACACAGTGTATCCTAGTATCTTGTCTGCTCTCCTCAACATATTATTTAGTCAGCTTTGGAGGTGTTGGTGGCCATATTCGTCAAGCCAGGCTAGCCGTTTCCCCCTGTGGTCTTAATGCTAAGCTAGGCTAACAACGTCCTGTCTCCAGCTCTGTACTTAACATACAGATGATATTGATCTTCTCATCTCACTTTCAAAAGAAATCAAAAAAGCACATGTCCCAAAATGTTGAACTTGTCCATTAAAGCAACTGACTGAAGACAATCTTGTGAAATAAAGGAAAATTCAAAATGCCATTATGCTGCATTTGACCACTGTACAGAAAAGTTGCATACTGTAGTTCAGCAAGGGCAATGAGGGGGAACACTGAAGATGAACGGTTACACAAAAGGAGAGCTTTAAACAAAACTATTTGAAATAATGGAACATAGCGAATGTGATGACAGATAATAAATTCCTTCCCGTGCTCCTGATACCGCTCAGGTTCCCCTGAGCGAGCCTCCTCTGTCACCCCCAACAGCAGGATTAAGAGGCGTGAAAAAGAAGGGTTTCACATGCGGGACACAGGGATGTACATCATGTTAGCGTCGCACAAAACATGTGCGAATGGGCTGTAATTCCCCAGTTTAAGTCCCTTATTTCCATTTTGTCATGTCTGAGCGCCTGTCATGCTTTTGAACAAACATTGACATAATTAAAATGCAAATGCAGTTTGGTGGTGGAGGAGACAGAGAGAGATCTCTAAGCTGATATGCACACAGATACAGAAGCACAGAAGAAGAAACACACACACGCTCAAACCCTTACGGACAACACACACGAGCAGGAACTCTGCGTGTCGATATAGAAAACGTTGATAAAGGTTCAGGACAAATTTGCTGTTTGAGCAGAAAACTATTGAGGAGCGTGTAAGTGGTTTTTTTTGTGCTGATCCTCTGAGTGTACTGTTGTGTATGTCTGTATGTGTATGTATGTACATACGCACACACAAAGGGCTCCGTGGGTTTTGGGCTCCCCAGCCCCTGGCCTTTATTAAGAGCAGTTGTTTGATGAGAAAAGGAGCCGGCCTTCACTCCAGGGCCCGGCAGAAGCCTGGGGAGTGGGTAAGTGGGTTAACCCAGAGGCCCAGACAAAGCCTGAGGAATGGATAAGTGGGTCACCCGCCCTCAACTGAACACTCAAAGGATCCACTCTGACTCCTCTCCCTTTTATTATTAGAGCTGGTCTAATGTGTGAAGGGACCTCAAGAAGGAACACAGCACTCATCTCTGCATGAGCGACTGAGCTTGTGTGTACGGGTATGTGCATGCATGTGTGTACGCGTTCTGGCGACAAAAGCACAGAAAATGCAGTGGTCCTTGAAGACGCTGAGAAATTAGAAGTGCCAAGTTCAAGGCGGCTACACGGCAACGTAGAGCTGCTATAGTGTGAACGACACAGGAGAAACTGATACAGAAGGAGAGTGGCATCTTATGTGAAGGATCCTTACGCCTTGGCCACCTTGGGGCCAGGCATGTTATGGTAAAGAATGCACATTATGTCAGTCGGTCCAGACATAGCCCAAACACTTGTAATATATTTTTGAGCATGGTATTTCTTTAGTTTTAGTTCTTTAAGTTATTTCACAGAGTGTCCAATACATTTCTGTCTTAAAATACTTTAGGATGTTTCCTTCAGCATCTCTCCTTGACCAAGACACTGATATTTATGGGAGCTGTTTTCTTGACTGCAGGTCAGATGGAAACATTACAAACTATTTCCAGCTCTTAATAAACTTGAGAATTCGGCTTTCTGTGTTGTCAGAACAAGAAGATGAAGAAGTCCCTGTTGGGCCTAAATGTGTTAAACATGTAGAAAACTCCTTAAAGGAATAACTGCGAGAGAAAAAGAGCGTGTGTGTGTGGTGCTGAGTATGAAGTTAGCAGTAACGTTACAGCTGTGAATGTAGCAGTGCAGAGTGTGTACAGTTTATTTGTTGGTGAATAAATGTTACAACTCCTCAAGACCCAAGCTAAGTTCCTGTATCTTGCCAGCCACCTGCTGTTTAAAGTGAAGGGGTTTTGCCCTGGAGTTCGCAACAACTTTGGCCGAGGCTCACTTAAGGTAAACTGACCTTAAAGGTGGACCAGCTATTCTCATTTTAGTGACAAGCTGCTCCTCTGAGTTTTGCTGAGCAAACAAAAAAAAGTGATGTGGGAGACAAACCTGCGCCAGTAAAAGCTCCAAAGTGTGTGGTGAGAAAATATGACCCTGAATACATCACATTTGAATTCCTAATGGCAGGCAGTGATGCTGAGTCGAAAGCACAGTGTGTTGAATGTGGTGAAATCCTTCGAAGCTCCAGAGACACTTAAAACAAAGCACCCAGGATTTCCTCAGGAAAAGGGACAGGCTTCAGACACAACAAAAAGTCATCACAACATTAACAACTCAGTCAAAAGCAACTTTGGAAGCTAGCTATATGGTTGCTGCTCGTGTAGCTCATAGCAAGAAACCCTTTACGATGCACTGTGGATATGTGCTGAGAGTGGGGAGGCAGCTGCAACCAAAATCCAGTAAGGGCTGAAACTAACGATTATTTACACTGTCGATTAATCTGTTGATTATTTTCTCGATTAATCGATTAGTTGTTTGGTCTATAAAATGTCAGAAAATGGTGAAAAATGTTAATCAGTGTTTCCTAAAGCCCGAGATGACGTCCTCAAATGTCTTGTTTTGTCCACAACTCAAAGATATTCAGTTTACTGTCATAGAGGAGTAAAGAAACCAGAAAATATTCACATTTAAGAAGCTGGAATCAGAGAACTTTGACTCTTTTTTTATTTTTTTTAATTACTCATACCCATTAATCGATTATCAAAATAGTTGGTGATTAATCGATTATCGCTTGCAGCTCTAAATTCTGTCACCACTCTCCCAAGTGTCTCACTGAGGGTACGCAGAATATTCATTTTGGTCATTACAGTTGACAGTAACATAATATAGTTTTAATAATTAGATTTTTCTCTCCTTTTTTTGTCATTTTATGTTGTTTTTTTTTCTCATTTATTGGGGAAGGTAGTCCTCTGAAATTTTTTAACAATCACAAGTGGGTCCTTAGTTACAAAAGGCTGAGAACCCCTGGGCTTATAACACTAGTTTGCTAATGAGAAATGTTGCTATGTTTGAAAGGATGAAGTACAAACTTAGTCTTAAATCTAATTAGAATTTAATTTTTATTTCTAAAACAAAAAAAGGAGTCAAAATAGAAACCTATAAGAGTTATGGTAATAATGTGAATATACCGGTCTTCCATGAACTTCTCATAACTGTCCTCTGAACTAATAATATTTGAAAAAAAATGTTTTTTTTTACAATTTTACTTTTCTTTTTTATGTAAAACATTTGGGGACAAAATCTATAAGATACAGTAATTAATAAAAAATGTAAAGAATTTCTCCATTGGTAAACATTTACTTCAGATTTAAGCGCCACCTATGGTTTGCTTATGGCCACTGCTGTTACTATCCAATAGTGCATTATCTCAAAAGCAGCAGACACCGGTGCGAGTATTGTGCTATGTATAACCCATCCAGGAAGTTAAGCTTAACTACTGTACAGTGCGAAGACTTCACCACAACACGGTGCAGCACGGTGCACAATACACACACACACACACACACACACACACACACACACACACAGAAGCACATACTTCAGTGGGGAGATCAGCAGGAGGATCAAGTGTAAAGTCTCCTGTGTCATGGAAAGGCCTTTGATGAAGAAGAACACAAACAGGGAAACCACACCAACATAAAACACACACACACACACACACACACACACACACACACACACACACACACATAGACCAATTGACTAATTTCCTCCGAACTGTAATTATGTTCTCACCACAGACTCAATAAGATTTACTTTTATTCATCTGGTTTTTCATTTATTCATCTGGTAGCATCTAGTTTCCTGTCATTTGTTCGGCGTTGCAAGATTAATGAATGACTTTTCCTCCACTAATTTTGAGTGACATCCAACATGCATACACACACACACACACACACACGCACACAGACACGCATAGACAGAGTTCCCACATAAACAAACAGTGGGTCTTTGTATTCCGCTGCACATCACCACAACACAGATCAACAGTCCCTGAGGTAACGGCCAAAATAAAGATCTCATTACTTTACTCTCTCTCTCTCCCCCTCTCTCTCCATGGCTTGTCAGCTGCCAGACCCTGACGTCTCCTTTCATGTTGGCCAGGCCTCTGAGAGGAGCTGAGAGATGCTGAGAGGCGCAGAGAGCCTCCCAGGGCTTTGAGCAGCGTTTGATTCCTGCTAGATAATAGCTGGTTCACTGTCAGCCCCAGGATGATCAGTTAAATCCTTAATCACTGCCTGTCCACTTGCATGACAGTTATTTTAGGGCTCTTTTCTGGACCTTCTCGTCTCCCTTTCCAGCTCTCCCTCCCTCCCGTGAAAAGTAATCCCACAACAGAGGCAACAGAAAACAGCGTGCTGTGGACGGGTTTAGGGATGGAGGGATAGCAGGACAGAGGGGTTGGAGGCAGCTTCATACCTGCAGAGAGTATATAGGTGGTGTTTATAATATGTTCGGGTGGCTATTAGGATGGGACGATTCACCTATCCCCCGATTCAACACTATCACGATACTCGGGTGCCGATTCGATATGTATTGCGATTTTTAGGTATTGCGATTCTACACGTATTGCGATTCAATATTATAATATATTGGGATTTTTCTTAACTTTTTTTAACACTAGACCAAGGGAAAAAAAGTTAAATCCTTTTACACTTTTATGGACATTTACTTTGGAAAATATCTAAATGAATACAGTAAAAACCTGGACGTAAAAACGTGTATACTTCCTCCAACTTCGCCAAGTCCGTCGCTTGATCTCCCGTCAGCTCCGTTCTCTTTATGCATCCAGGATCAGCTCCATCAGAGCCGTTTGAATGCATTTAACATAAATGTCAGTATAAAGGTGCTCTACAGTTGTAGCGTCGGCCGATTTGACCACAGAGATGAGAGTGAGGGTTGGCTTGACCGCAATACGATAACGTTTCCTGTCCATGACAGAGTTAGCATGCAGCTTTAGCCATGATGTGTAGCTCTGCTTTTCCTGGCAATGTGTGAAACCCAAAGTGTTTCCATACTTTACTGTATGTGTAGTGTTTACCACTTTGGATTTAAAATGTGATGATGCAGGTCATATCCACGCAGACCCTGCTTTCTCGTTTCGGCTCACTGCGGTTTGTTTTGGTTGACGGATACGGAACGGATATGACGTCACGTTACTCAGAATACAACAATAAAAGCGGTAACTTCCTTCTACCTCCGCATAGACTCAAACGAAGCAAATATATCGATTCTGGCATTAAAGAATCAATTTCAAAATCGTAAAAAAAAATAATAATAATCGCAATACATAGGTGAATCGACTACAGCTCATTCTTTCTGCATGGAGAGGGTAAAAGAAGAACAGAGACAGGTGAAGGCAGACAGGGTTGGCACCAAAAGTGGAAACAGAGTGAAGACAAGACCAAACTGAGAGGAACTTGTCTTTGACCTGTCAGCATGAAGACAAAAAGAAGGAGGACCCGCTCTCCTCCTCCTCCACTCTACTGTACCTGCCTGTTTTTAAAGGACATTCAAAGCCGGGCAGAGAGACAGTGAAGGCGTCGTCTGTCAGCCTGTCCTGTAACGGTGTCACGGGGCTGAGCGGTGCGGGGAGATGAGCGTTCGATGTTCATGTCCAATCCAGGGCCTTGATCAAGGCTGCTCCACAGCCAGGTGCTGCCACTATACTGACAGCCTCACCTCCACCCCCACCCCTCTGTCTGGAGGATGGAGGGCATTTCACTTTGACAAAGACAGGAGTTTGGGGGTCGGGGTAGGGTTGGCGGGGGATACTTGGAGTGCAGTTTGACTACAGAGGAATCACAGAAAGTTTTGGACAGCCTGGACATTGACGTCATTGAGTGTGTGCTATATTATCAGATCTTTGAAGTTCTCATCACCTCAAAGGCAGAGCTGCAGGGTTACAGTTTTACTGTACTTGAAGTAAATTCAGAGGAGTGGGATCAAATCACGACTCAAGTATGAAGTGCATCATTTTATTTACCAGTCACTATTGATTTATGGTTAGGGCATGACTCGGGTTGTTGAGATCTTTTTGATTTTGAGATTTTAACAGATTTTAATTGTATGTTGAAGTCAAAAAGTGACATTGTGACTCATGTTGGATATTAAATTGGCACTAGTTCTGACTTGACATGGTTTTGATTTGACCTTGACTTGGTGTAATACATTTAGATTCATACTTTACTTTATTATAAATTTAATCTTAATCTTGTAGTTCCATCATTTATATCTGTTATTATAATATTCTACTCACCAAATTAATTGCTCTGAAGAGATCTCTGAACTGGGCAGCATTGCTAAAAACTTGCCAACCCTCCCAATTTTCCTGGGAGACGACTGTTTCATTGCTCTCTCTCTCTCGGTTTCCTACCGGGGTCACAATTCTCCCGTATTTTTCCCAATTTATGACAAATTTTCACATCTTTTTTTCCATTTCGTTATCTCAACCTGTTTCTGGCACTGTACAGCGTGTATAAGCCCTACAGTTTCCACCTGGACAACAATACAGCTACACCTGATGTTATTTCCTGCTTGCAACACAACCCTAGGTTCAGTGCACACAGTGCACATTGCCCAAAAGTTGGGTTTTGCTCGACGCAGCAAAAAGCCGCCATGGCAGGACGCAAGCCATTGGAAATAATGAGTTTCAGAGCGCAGTGGTGCCGTTGTCATGTTGTGTCTGAAAGGGCCTTCAGTGAGTGAGAGACGGAGAGAGAAATGGAGAGTTCTAAAGAAATACTCAAGGAGGGGAACAAATGAATGAATGACTGAAAACCTATAAATATTAGTTTATGTTAGAGATTTACTCAAGTCCACACCAGAGGGGCGAATTAATCTCTATTCTTTCCTGAGAATTAAAGCTCAAATTAAAAATAGGTGTATTTCACATAAAAATGCTGTTGACGTGTAGTTATCATTTAGCTATTTTCATTCCTTAATAGTCACCAGAATCTAGAGCTGTCCCGAATACCAATTTATTGGGTTTTGAAGCTTCGGTGAGTAATATTAGAAGGTATTCGAAGCGGCACGGCAGGCTGACATGTTGTGGGATTATATTCCTTATTTCATGGGCTTTTTTTGGGATTCAAACATATTATTATATACTTACAGTATCAAAAAACAAAAGAACAAAGCATTCAAATACTGATTTTGAGGTTGAATACCATGGCAACGGTCGAAGCTTCGAAGCACTCAGGTCAGCCCTGCCAGAATGCAGTAAACAAAGATTTTGGTTTCCAAATCCTCCCTATTTTTGAGGTCTCAAGGTTGGCAAGTATGGCTAAAAATAAGTCAGATGGAATAAGGAACACGAGCGGTCAAATGTTCATATGTGTTTTGAACTAAAAACCTCAGATTAGCCGGAGTTATTTTAGTGAGAAGACAAAGACAAACAGTAAAATTAATACTTCAACTGACAGCTGTCAGACAGCGGACAGTTATGTCTCAATCTGCAAAAAACTACATCCTGATAAAATAGTTTGATGTTTCCTCTCATCTATCACTCTCTTTCTCCCTCTCCTTTTCTCATGTGCACCACTGTGTGTACAGAATGAAGGTATTGTGGCAACGCTGTAAAAGGCAGACCGCACTTCATTGCCTCATTTCCACGAGTCTCGACCTTTGACCCTTTGATTCTGACTGGCGGCACTTTGCTGTAAGTCACAGGGAGCCTTTCAGCCAATAGAATCAGAGCGCAGCTGGAGGTCGGAGGGTCACAGACGCACCATGTATGGAATTCCATAGAGCCGGAGAGGTCAGAGGTCACACTCAATCACAGTCAACACAGAGCCAAGAATCAGGAGGCTCTTAGAGCCACAACACAACAACGACAGGGAGAAAGAGACAGAGGAGGACAAATGAAACAGAAGGAGAAGAATAATTAAATGATCATTTAATGATATTTGTTCTGCCGTACTTTTCCCATTGATGTTACTCCTAAATCACTAAGGCAGACATAGTAGTCCGTCAGTCAGTCAGTGATTTAGACCATAAGCTGACTGAACAGGTGACCCTTTCTTCCTCTGAGGGTGGTGGAGGAGGACTGCTTCTTTCTCAGTTCGTGGCCCTGATTCCCATGAACTCTTTGCAACTTCAAAAATCATTTACATTTTTGAGAAATTGTTCTCAGCCGGCACGTTTGTTCAACACAGGAAGCTGTCTGGTCACAAGTGTAGAACACTAGCTCACCTTTGTCTAGTGTGTATATCTCGATGGACGGCTTCCATTACATTCCTTGGAGAAAACAAGTGCGCACAGTTGCTCCTGAGCACAGTTTGCCAGACCATTGCTTTAAACATTAGCGAGCTCAGTGGTGCCTGCTAGTGCAAACAGTAGAGGATGAGGAGAACATGCTGGCATAGCTGATGAATTTAAAAGAAGGCAAGTTGTTGTGGACAAAACAAAAGTGTATAACTGTTGTTGAGTATTAATGTGTCTGAGTTGTGGGATTGTTCTTATGGTGACAATGATAATGAGTGTAGTATCAGCCTAATTCATGTCCTATATGTCTACTGTAGCTGCATTATATGGTAAAAAATGTTTTTAAATATATGAAATGTCTATATATTTTGGTAACACTTGGTGGTATGGTGGTAACACCATTTATTACATGTTTATACATTGCTTATAAATACTAGATAGTTCAAATAAAGTGTTGCCAATATTCTTAGCATATTATTACTTATTAATTGGGACCACGTTTTTTTCACACACACACAAAAAAAAAATCATGACTTGTAGGGCTGCTCAAAAATCATAATCACTCATCGACTTTGGAAACATCATACGTTTAGAAAGAACATTTTGTAGCCTACATTTTAAAGTTTAATGCATCAATCTGGTGCACTTTGAGACCTACATTAAGAGGCTAGATCTATGAAGAATGTTGTGCTCTAGTAAACAATTTAATCATAAACACATTGGTTGTATAGATATGAATGGTGAGGACACGGCAAAAAAGTCACATCCACAAAGCTTGATAAACGAGACAGGGTCTGTGTTTCAAAACGGGACAGGTGGGTTGCCGACATCGCCACACTGAGGACAGTTCGCCCTGGTTGACAGTCGCACCGGGAACAGGGAGCTTCGTCCCTCCATGCAGGGAGAGAGGGCACAGCAAGAACACTGAAAGGTGCGAGGTCTGGGCAAGGTGTGCGGTAAAGCGCCACCTTCCCCCCCTGGGCCTTTCCAAGCCGACCTGTAGCCGGTCACGGTGCACCACCGCGGAGGAAATATGCCAGAGGAGGGCCAGCCAGCGCTGGGGAGAGTTCCCACGAGGAGATCCTCCAACACCGAGCGGCTGTCCCTGACCCACCGAGTAGGATGAAAGCACACCGCTTTAAAGAAAAGTTTTTTTTTCTGGTTTCTATCATAAGACAAAACGAGAGCGTCATTGCGAAACGGAATGCAGCACAACTATTAGATGCCAAAATCATAATTGATATTCGATTAATTGCACAGCCCTTGCAGTATTCTTCCTAACTGCTATAAGACCTGCAGCTGAACAAGTGGGTGTTTGTGCTCTGCGGTGAAATCGTAGTCCCACTAACAAGTGTGTTCTCACCATAGCATTGTTTATGATGATTGTATTAGGGGCAGTAGGTGTTTGGCTGTGTGTGTAATGTGTCCCAGGAGTTTTCTCTCACCGCTTGCCCATCAGGTCAGTAGCCCCTCTGTGACTCTCATATACAAATAAAGCACTATGTGTCTGACAGAGTTTGAAAGGTGTGTGAGTGTGTGCGTGTGTGTGTGGTGTATACATGTGTGTCTGAGTCTGTGAAGGGTCCCAGAGGTGCCCTAGCTGCCTAAGCCACTTCTGCAGATCTGTTGAAAGATCATCAAGAGACTTTTTCTCAATCTATGGGTGTGAGGGTGTGTGTGCGTGTGTGTGTGTGTGTGTGTGTGTGTGTGTGTGTGTGTGTGTGTGTGTGTGTGTGTGTGTGTGTGTGTGTGTGTGTGTGTGTGTGTGTGTTGTCTCTATGGGAGCATGCTGGCTGCGTCTGCTGCTTAACACTCACTTTCATCACGCACACGCTCAGAAGTGACAGTCCCTGTCTCTACAAAGGGATTTAGAATATCACCAAGAGACCTGCCATCTCTTTCTCACTCTCTCTCACACACACACACACACACACACACTCACAAACATGTGGAAATACCAGCACAAAGCTTGCTACAAAGGGATTCATGATGTCACCCAGAGACGTAACTTAGTTCCACATTATTTCCCATTATTCCTCCTAATGAATCTTAAAACAAGATAGTGGCTGTTAAATTGCTCTCCTCTTCCATCTTCTCCTCACCTCTCCTCATCTCCATTCCCTGTCATCCCTGGCAAATCTCCCCTCTACATCCCACCCCCTATTGACACGTATCCCCAGAACGCACATGCAAACACCGGGCCCACAAAGGCCTAAGCGTCTAAGCTAACAACCGATACACAAAAACACAACAACAAAGCAGTTGTTGTCAGGTTGTTAAGTCCCTGCCACTGTTTCCAAGGGTCGGGGAGACGGCAAGCAGACAGTAAAGAGGGAGAACAGGATGAGATGGGCTTTGGAGAATAAAAGACGGCTAATCCCTGCATTTGGATATGAGAAACGCAGGCCCGCAGGAGAACGCATCAAAGCCGGCGCTAAATTAGCCTACATACAGAGAGCGAGAGGAGGAGAGAAGAGACGGAGTGAGAGAGAGGCCGCTGATTTGAGACAGTGTGAGAGGAGCAGGGAGAGCTAGTCTCCTAGGGCCCAGATTAGCAACACACACTCATTATTCTCCGGCGTTGCTGTTGCACACACAAACACACATGCACACCCACAGCCATGCACACAGATTAGAAACATACACTCATTATTCTGTCTCAGTGGGACGCTAAACCCTAAAATCCAGCACGCTTGCTGGGAGCACTTGCACAGAGGCTGGCTAACGGAATAACGGGGCCCAACGCTGCCTTTGTAGCGGTGCATCGTTAGCCACGCCGGGCGATAGCACCTCACAGAGGGTGTGTAAGTGCACCAGGGGTTTGTGTAGATGTGTGTGTGTGTGTGTGTGTGTGTATGTGTGTGTCAGGGAAGGGCTGACGAAAGCAGGCAATTAGGACTAGAGGAGTGTGCTGGTTCATTCAGCTCCACAAGTGGAACCATCCAAAGCACATTAAATAAGGAAGTTAGGCAGAGAGATAGTGTAGGTTAGGACGCCTCTTTGTGTGTGTGTGTGTGTGTGTGTGTGAGTGTGTGGGAGAGAGAGAGGGGTAGAGGGAGGGTGGGACAGAAAAACTGGTCCGCAACATGAAGATTGAGCAAAGAAGAAGATGCAAAGAGCAAAAAAAAACTTTCAAATTCTTGATTAGGCTGAACAAGTGGTGGAGAGCTTCTCTCAGAGAGAATACAGCTAAACAGGGTATTTTGCAATATCTGTATGCAAAAGTTCAGGTTACGTCAATTTAGATGCTGATTAGGCATGTGAGACAAACTGTACACTGGGGCTGCACAATTATGGCCAAAATGATAATCACGATTATTTTGATCAATATTGAGATCACGATTATTAAGTGATTTTAGCGACAGCATATTTTTATTACACTTTCACATTAAAATAAACAAGGCACTGCTTTCACTTCCATGCTGTGCTACATTCCTGGAAAAAAACTGACATTGCGATATATTTTTTTCTGCTATATATATATATATATATATATATATATATATAACAATATGAAAAAATACAGGAATATTCACCCTACCCTTTTGTTAGCTACATTTTAAAGTTTTCAATCTGGTGCACTTCGAGGGCAAAATTATAGCAACATTAAGAGCTAGATAAACAATTTTATGTTCTCAATTTAATCATAAACACATAGATAATATCAGGGGGAATGAGCATGTAACTTCTTCAAGTTCTCTCCTACAATGACATGCAGTAAAGGCTTAGCTGGCTGGATGAGAAAACAGAGAGGTCATACCCGTGCGCACACAACAGCTGCTTCCATCAATACCCAATTACATCAGTCTAGAAAAACTCTGAGCAGAAATGATTTTGCTGTAGAGCACAACTTGTTGCAGCCTATTTCAATTTAATAAGCACGCTAGCCTCGGGGTTTATTAGCATTAATGTGTGACTGACAATGTTTTCGTCGTGATTACTTTCTGTCTGAATCCTTATAGCTCCTCTCCAAGTGAAGCAGGATGCTCTCTTTTTTTAACTAAACCATAAGAATGGGATTCACTTAATTAGCAGTGCGTGGTGTCATTGTACTGTGGCATGGCTCTGAATGATCTCATTGAGCAAAGTGTGACATACTTAAAGCACCTGATCTATTTGTGGAATTTTAAGAGAACATTTGAATGCCTAATCACAGCTAACAAATTTATTTAGCATAATTCTGATCGTACAACACTTGATGAATCTTTTCTTCAATCTGAGCACTCTATGCTCTTTTCTCTGTCATTAGAGCAAGCCGACATATTTCAGATGTTTCTCATATCTTGTTATTTCAGTGCTTCGCCTCAGTTCAAGAGAAAACATATCAGTGTTTAAAGGAATAGTTTGGATGTTTTGAAGAGAGGTTGTATGAGGTACTTATCCGTAGTCAGTGTATTACCTACAGTAGATGATGGTCGGCGCGCCCCCAGTTTGGAGAAGCAGACCGGAGTTACCGCACGAAGCAAAATAATATACTGCTGTGGACGGGGCCAGTTTGCAAAACGTATTTTAGCCACCTAAAAGAAAGGCTCAACTAAAAAAATCAATATCAGTTTAATTGTACGCTATATTTACAATATTTTTTCCACTTTACCTTGCTGTCAGACAGCCCTTTCTGACGGGGAACTGAAGCCGTTGTAAACATCTATGCTCTCGCCAAAGCCACCAGACTCCATTAAAAAAAACTGTAATTTTTAGGGCTGTCAAAGTTAACGCGATAATAACGCATTAACGCAAATTTGATTTAACGCCACTCATTTCTTTAACGCATTAAAGCAACTTGCAATTTTTAGGTGGTAGCGGGCTCAGTTTTAAAGGTAGAGTGAAGATACTGGCATCATACAAAACTAGAATTCATTGGTATCAACCAATTCATACTAGCTTGTCGCGCAGAAAGCTAAATAATGCTCCAAACTTACGCTAAATTTTGGAGATGGCCATTTTCAAAGGGGTCCCTTGACCTCTGACCTCAAGATATGTGAATGTAAATGTGTTCTATGGGTACCCATGAGTCTCCCCTTTACAGACATGCCCACTTTATGATAATCACATGCAGTTTGGGGCAAGTCACAGTCAAGTCAACACACTGACACACTGACAGCTGTTGTTGCCTGTTGGGCTGCAGTTTTCCATGTTATGATATGACAATATTTTTTATGCTAAGTGCAGTACCTGTGAGGGTTTCTGGACAATATTTGTCATTGTTTTGTGTTGTTACTGCATTCTTGCGCCTCAACCATTTTGTTCACTTTAAAATGCCATTAAAGATGTTACTGTAACAACAAATGATCAACATGCTGCAGATTCAATAGACTTTTCTGTACATATTGTGCCGTAATATTCAAAAACATCTTGTTTATTTGAGAAAAGCTATCTGCAATTATAACTTAATTAACATGGAAAATAAACCGCAAATTGAGTTTTTATTATTTATCATGAATTTCCGTGTAATTCCTGACCTATGATAATTTTAATCCCCTGCTTTATCTCTCGCCTTCTCCTTCCTCTTCCTCATCTCCTTTATCTTCTTCTTCTTCTCCTCAGAGGGTAGTGGTCCATGCTGAAAGCTGAAAGCTGCCATGTTACCTAGCAGGTTGTTCAGCCTCCCTCCCTCAGTCAGGCATGTGCAGACACACGCACACACACATATGCGCACACACAGTAGCAATTATGGCAATCAGCAAGCCGACCCAATTAGTGTTTCCTGCTTGTTAAGCCCTAGGGGTTGGCTGCCCGACCACCTCACTTTGCATAACTTAATCTGCAATGACAGGGTGTGACACCCAGACTTCTGACCCTACCAGCAGCTTGTGTGTGTGTGTGTGTGTGTGTTCGTCTGTGAGTGTATGTGCGAGACCCTACTAGTTGTCCAATCCATGTGTGGTTACAATTTACATTCACCAAATTGCTCCCAGGCTGAGCCAGCCTCAGCGCGGCCTGTGAGCTGTGGATCCAGGGGAGAAGCACTCTATCTGGGAGTGATTCTCCTCTCTCCTGTGGGTTTCTCCTCTGTCTGAGCTGGTTAAAGGCTGATGGACAACTCTGTTAATATGCAGCTTGTGAGCAGAGGCAAAACATGGTCTTTTCCTGCGGTCCACGATACACATCAGCTGCACACAAACACAAGCACAGTCGCACTCGTCCACTGTGTGAAGGTAGAGACTGAAGAAAAACTCCTACTGCCAGCTCCTCTGAGTAAGTGCCACGATAGTAAAATTTGTTTCATGGTCAAACACTTGTGCTGCTATGAAGTGTACCAGAGGCCCTCCCCTTCTCGGTGAGTGGTTGCCCCGTGACACATGTTGCTAGGCATTAAACCTGACAGAAACCATGGTTACTGAACACAAAAGAACTATTGTGGAGGTGTGTTTGATCTCAGTTTGTGTGTGCGTGTGTGTGTTTGAACTCAGTGTGAACTGCATGGAGTCTGCGGAAGCTTTCTGCGAGGGGAACAAAAGCACAGCGGAGTGTGCGAGTGTGGCCATCACCCTGATTGCCGAGCGGAGGAAGCAAAACAACAACTTATATCTCCTCCAGCTCTCCGAGTTTCTCTCCTCGCCCCTCTTTTTTTTTTTTTAATTCTCTGTTTTGCTTCCTTTCGTGCCTTGACTAATTGTTTTTTGTTGTTTTTTTTTCTCTTCTTCTTGAGTTCAAAACTGGCAGAAGCGAGGAAAGCGTAGCGGGGTGTGTTTTGTACGAGTATCTCTCCGGTGCCTATTCCATTAAAGGCAGACTGATAAACAGGCTAGGATAATTAAAGGGGAGTGATAAATAGTGCTGCCTTAATTAAAGGGGAGTGATGAGGACACGTGTCGAAATGTTTTGTTAGCGGGCCGACGGACAGATGAAGGAGGAGAGTAATTGCTTTGGATTAATTATTTGGATACGGGCGGCGAGAGGGTACACACATCTCTTGAGGGCTCTTTCAGGATGGAGGGATGGAGAGGAGGGGGAGATGAGGAAGAGTGGAGGCTGGTTTCAAGGAAAGATTCACTGGCATCCATCTCTCTTCAAGCCAAGAACAGCACAAACATGAACATCATCCATGAGGCAGAGAAAGGGGAGAAAATCTGAATTTAAGTCATGCATTACTTTGGTATTTTCATCTTTATTCATCTTGGGAAAGTTGTCTGAGTGAGTCTTTTCAGCAACGCCTTGCTTCACATTTATACAAGCACACGCTTTCACACCTGGAAGCTGCCCAGTATAACCACATGCTTCAACTGGTGTCTACCGAGCAGCGGTCAGAAGTGAATCGCCTCAGCAGTTATTGACGGAGTAAGGTCATTATTATTTTACTTTTCTCTGGATTTGGAAAATCTAACTGTCAAGTCTGTGTCTCTGCGGTCCGGGTTAAACTTTCAATCACAATTGCTGCAATCAAGTTCAAAATGTTCAGGGTAATTGTAGTGTTTGGATAGGACAACTTAATACACAACATAATAGCTCATAACACAGCATTTAATGCAAGCTGTGAGAGCTATAGCCGGACCGATGCAGGATTTTTGAGGCCGATACCAATACTGATATTTGAGTTTTAAAAAATCAGATACATCAGCTGATATTAATATTCTTTACACGACACATAACATAAATAAACATTCTTGATAAGGTTCCACAAATTACTTTTTTAACAATTGCGACAAAGAGATGTACTGGGCAGGACATTTTATGGTTGAAGAACAGACTTCACACTACTCGAATGGTGATACTGTTTCTAAACATATCTTTGGTATTTCTGTACGTCATTTGTTTGTCATCATCTATCGGCCTGTCCCATTTCAAAGCATACTCTTGTGCCACTCTCCTTTAAAACATTTAGCTTTAAATAGACGTGACATCACTATAAGGGTAAGTAAATACACACCATTTGTACTTTGGAAAGCTTAATTATTCTATTTATAAGATGGTACATTTTACTATGTCCATCCATTTATGCATCTCATACGAGATAAGTCTCATTATCAGTATATGAATGTGCATGTAAATGTGATATGATTGAACTTCCTACAGAATTTCCAGAGCGTGTTTTCTATGATATGAATGTGAAACGACAAACACCAACTAAAAACTATAGTACATAAAAATCAGTCACTATATCCCCAATTCAACCTGTAAAATAAGTTGTCATTACAGAAATCATATATATCTTTGTTAATCATGCTGTTGTACTCCTGTTTTCTGTATGAGGTGTATATTAATTTTAATATTATTTATTTGTCATCATATTTCTCATTTTTTAACATTTATTTTATTACTCGTAACTCATATAGATTTATTTTTTCATATATATTTGCCTTTATCTAATTTTGTTACTATTATGTCAAAAAATATTTTACTGTATAAAATATACATCACTACTCTGACATTACCTGTTCTTATTATTTCCTATAATGTTAAATCAAATCTGGATACTGCATTTTTGCTTATATGATATAGCACATTATACAATAAGAATGTCACGAGAGCCGATACTTCCGTACCAAGTCGGTGCTAAAATTTTGAAATCGTGAACATACTCGTTTACCATCAGGGCTCTAGACTAACAACGTCCCAGGGACGATAGAAAATGTGTTTGGGATGCAGTAAACTCACTATCCGTGTCCAGGGGACGCACCCTAGTGTTTCCCTGATAGTGCTAAATTGTGAACAACGAATCTGTGTTGAAATCAGCAGGTTGAGAGCGAGTTAACGTTTTATAGTGGTACCAAATTGGTATCCACAATCGTGGAATTTCACTGGTATTGGTATCGACGACTACATTTCTGGTATCGTGACATCCCTACTTTATAATCAGCATCCCTTATCCCAGCCTGGTGCCTGGGTGGAAATGTTACTAACTGGACCTCTTTGATTACCCTTGCCTTTTAAGATTCATACTGTTATTGGTTATTATGGTTATTACATTTGTCTTTGCCAAGTTTCAGAGGCAAATACTTTACAATGAGGCAAACACCAGCAACCACCTAAAAACTTGTGTTTAACTTGTGTTTTCAAATTATTACAAGGCATCAGTTACTGAACAAATGTAGTCACAGCACATTAAAAAAACATCGGTTAAGTACAAATTACAGCTCGCAGAGATGGACTAAGCCGGAATTGTCCAACGTATGATGCACTATGAGGGACAACTCAAGGGAGCCCTTTGCTGTAATCGACAGTTGAGCTTCTTATAACAGTTTCCAAAACAAAAACGACAGTGGGCAAAAAAAATTCCGATTCTGTCAGAAGCAGTGACCCTAGCACAAATGATGCTGAGTCATGCAGTAATGATGACACTGACATGATGAAGATGATGAGAACAACGATAGAAGAAAAGTGACAATACTTCCTCCCCTCATAACAATGGTGATGTGACAAAGTGCTCCTAAACCAGTATAATCCTCCTATCACTATTAAATAAAAGTATTTAAAAAACAACACACTGGTCCAATCAGCATTTCATGTCATGGTAGGTAAACGCTTACATCTATCAGTAGTCAAATGCAGATCATAACGTATATGACACCCGATGAAAACACCTTAACTGAATACATATTTATTTGCTTAGAGATGGAAATTAAGACATATCATGGAAATTTAGCATCAAATCATTCATACAGTAATATGAATGCTTTGGGGAGATTATGTTTAGGTCTAAAGGTTTAGACAAATAAGGATCTATTAATGTTCATTTTGCATGCTGTTTTCGATGCTCTTTCCTACTTGTTAAACTGTTTTGTGTTTCTTTTTCCCTTTTGCTTTATATACAACATAAAGTACAATCTCTGAAAGGTTATTCCTAAAATCTGTTGTTATTTTTGTGTGCAATTTGTCCATGTGCACACTCAAAGCTCTAGCTCTCCTAACCAAGCCCAGAAGTCAAGCATGCGTGACCTCTTCTCTCAGCAGTGTGTGCGTGCATCCCATTGAAAGGCTTGACTTCACCATTTCCTTTTTAGCAGCGGCAGCCGGGGCACTAACGCCTAAAATGTACAGCACATACACACACAGTTCACCACGCATACGCTCACACACAAAGCGTCACCTCTCCACCTCCAGACTCTCTGTGTGTGTGTGTGTGTGTGTGTGTGTGTACAGCTAGTGTGTGAGCAGGTAGAACCATCTGTGGTGTAGATCACAGCCAGATGTCCCGGGCTCCGCCACCAGCCAGATCACCTTACATAAATACTTTACCATGTGAGGGATTCATTTAGCCATATTAATTGACGGTAAACTTGCCCTGGAACGAAGGCCCCAGACTCCTGCAGACACACACACACACACACAGGGCTGCATCACAGGTGGGTTCCTTCACTCACAGGAGCAGCGAGTGGGTAACCGGTGGTAACCGGACTCTGATCAAAAGGAAGATTGACATAAATAAAGAGCCTGCAGGAATGCATTGTGCAAACAAAATATGAGCTGGGCCCCAAAACATTCCCTGGAGGGGAGGGCTGAGGAGGAGGAGGAGGAGGAGGAGGAGGAGGAGGAGGAGGAGGAGGAGGAGGAGGAGGAGGAGGAGGAGGAGGGAGAGAAGGGGGCAGTTGAGTAGTTTTCTCTTTTATTCCCTCTTGTACTCAACTCTCCTGTCTTTCATTCTGGTACTTCCAGACATGTGTGTCAGTTAGGACTGTCAATCGATTCAAATATTTAATTGTGATTAATCTCATGATTGTCCACATTTTTTATCTGTTCAAAATGTACCTTAAAGGGAGATTTGTCAAGTATTTAATACTCTTATCAACATGGAAGTGGGCAAATATGCTTGCTTTATGCAAATGTATGTATATATGTATTACTGAGAATCAATTAACAACAAAAAATAATGACAGATTTTGTCCAGAAACCCTCACAGGTACTGCGTTTAGCTTAAAAAATATGCTCAAATCATAACATGGCAAACTGCAGCCCAACAGCTGTCAGTGTGCTGAAAATGGCCATGCCAGTTTTCCCTTTGCCAAAATGTAGCGCAAGTTTGGAGCGTTATTTAAACCTTCTTCGCAAAAAGCTAGCATGACATGGTTGGTACCATTGGATTCCTTAAGTTTTTTTTGTTTCATATGATACCAGTATCTTCACTCAAGCTATAAAACACAGCCCGACAACCTCCAAAATATCAATTGGGTTAATGCGTTATTATGGCATTAACTTTGACAGCTCTAGTGTCAGTATTCAAAGACAGATCGATTAAAAACAAGAGCAAGCCAAAAAGAGCAAAATAGCAGGAAAAAAGGAGAGGATGGTAGACGTGGTAGAAGTTTTCGTTTTTTGGCAGGAGCAGGCCCATCAAATTTAAACTGGAGAGGTTAAAACCCATGCACTTCAGGGCATAGCGGACTGGGTTTCGCCCCTCTAGTGACAGTCTTGTGTTTTGCCACCTATTGTTGTCACTTCTAAACAGGACCAAACCTTCTTTAGCGGGGGAGTGATATTTAATCCCTGCTTACTGAACCTTTGATATGGTAGCCTTCACCCATGGGCCTCTATGGTTTGTGTACACACACACACACACACACACACACACACACACATATATATGCACACACAACAAAACCTGTCTGGGGAACTTCCATGTAGCTTCTGGTGTCTGTTTGTATCCATGTAAGGCTTTAAATCCAGAGGGGAAAACAAAGTGGCATAGCCCACGTAGACGTACACACACAGTACTGTACACATGGCGCGTAACACTACCATAAGAGGAGTTTACAGCTGGCACTGCAGGGTCACTTCAACCAGCACTGGGACATTTTTAGGTTTTCTTTCCAAAACAGAACCGGAGACTGTATCACTAAAAAGAGTGTTGCTAAAATCAGCCGCCTACGCACACAAACAGAAACACACAGACAGAGAGAGAGAGAGACATTACCGTTTACTTTAAACAAAACTTAGTGCAAGTGTTCTCTCCTGGGTCACAGGATAATGAGTATTAAAATAAACTTTTTGGTTTACAATTGCTATGTGCATGTTTCAGTGAGCACTGTATAAGTGCTTGTTTCTCAGTTTTTTCTGTGTTTGTTTCCACGTCCCAAAGCATCCGGGACCAGTTGATGAGGAGAGGAGAGACATAATGGAAGGAGGGAAGGGATAAAAGGCAAAACAACAATAGAGAGATCACAACATCTCCCCCGACAGTAGGTTGCAACCTCAGCTCTGTAGGGAAAACACACACTAACACGCTCGCTTTCAACCGCGCAGCAGAGATATTGCGCTCTCAGTGGGGACTGAGAGGGACCCGTTGAGTGCCTGAAATCTAACTGTATGTTTGTGTTTTGGGGATTTGTGTGTGTGTGTGTGCGCCCCACAGCAAGGTATCCCATCCCTCCAGGTGGGGTGAGGGTGTTGAGGGGCAGGGGGAGACGGTGGATCCCGCTGGCAACGCTCTGGGAGGAACCGCAGGGTGCTGCTGTTCCCATGGAAATCAAGGAGGCAGAGGACAGGTGAGGAAAGAGAGACAGAGAGAGAGAGAGAGAGAGAGAGGGAGACAGAGAGAGAGAGAGAGACAGAGGAAAATATAGAATAAGATGTAAGGCAAGGAGAAGAGGTGGAGCTGGGATTCCTCCTCTCCTTCACCCCTTCCCTCTGCGCAGGCCGCTCATGGAAGAAAAACAACTTTGATGGAGAAGGAGAAAGCAAAAGGCAGGAAAGGGCCGAATGAAAGGAAAGAAAAACAAGGAAAGGTAAATCTAATTACAGAGGCCAGATATGGCAGCAACGTTAGTTAACGCTGAGACAATAAACACCGCTCCCATGCAACCACATGTGTGTGTATGTGTGTGTGTGTGTTTTCATGTGAGTGATAGGGACCAGAGGAGGGCAACAGGGAAAGACGAGCCGATGTTTGTTTGTACATGGCTGTTTCTCAGGCCCTTGACACTGGCATTCCAGAGCCACACACACACACGCACACTAGCACGCACGCACGCACGCACGCACGCACACACGCACACACGCACGCACGCACACGCTGACATTTCATGATCAGCGGAGGTCAGGATCCCAGCACACACCCTGTGGCTGACTTAAGTCCCCGCTGCTGCACATAGACACACGAATATATCAATAAAACACAAACTCTCACACACACACACACACACACACACACACACACACACACACACACACACATACACACACACAACCTTATTTCTTGAATGACTTTTACCGAGAGCGTTTGTAGCTCGTAGTGACCGTGATAAAATCTATGAGATCCTGCCAACACGCTGGCCTTGACATGCAGCAGAGAACGAGAAGGTCTGAGGGGTTTGAATTGATGTTGCACTGGCTGGAATCACAGAGCTGAAGTGAGGAAGTGAGTCAATGCTGTCCTCACATATTACAGGTCAACTGGTAATACACATTTCTCTATACTGAGAACTTATGCAAAACTGTTCAGACGGTTCTCTTCACCAACATGCAGCTCAGCACAACGGTTAATATAACACCCAAAATGCACGGATGCAACCAAAACACTCAACTCTCGTACCAGAACACTGACAACATTTATCTCCCAACAGTAGGGCTGCCAATTGAATCAAATGTTTAATCACGATTAATCCCATGATTGTCCATGATTTATCGCCATTAATTGCACATTTTTTATCTGTTCAAAATGTGCCTTAAAGGGAGATTAGTCAAGTATTTAATACTCTTATCAACATTGGAGTGGGGAAATGTTTGCTTAATGCAAATGTATGTATATATTTATAACTGGAAAACAATTAACAACACAAAACAATGACAAATATTATCCAGAAACCCTCACAGGTACTGCATTTAGCATATAAAATATGCTCAAATCATAACATGGCAAACTGCAGCCCAACAGGCAACAACAGCTGTCAGTGTGTCAGTGTGCTGACTTGACTATGATTTGCCCCAAACTGCATGTGATTATCATAAAGTGGGCATGTCTGTAAAGGGGAGACTTGTGGGTACCCATAGAACCCATTTACATTCACATATCTGGAGGTCAGAGGTCAAGGGACCCCTTTCGTTATTTAGCCTCCTTCGTGACAAGCTAGCATGACACACTAGTCATACTACCAGAATGTTCACCTTAGCTTTACAACTGCGCCCGCTACAACCTCCAAAAGATCAATTGCTTTAATGCGTTAAAGAAATTAGTTGCGTTAAAACAAATTTATTTTAACACATTATTATCTCTTTTTCTTATTCACTCTTTTTGCATGCCTGATCCATCCCTGGTAATCTTCTGCAGATGTGTCCAGATGTCAAGCATTCATTACGTCAAAGTGGGACATCTGATCATATGACGGGTGGTCATGAACTTTCCACCTCTCTAGGGGTCGAGGAATAGAGAGTAAAGTGGAAGGAGAAGTGACACCAACCTGGGATGAGCTGTAAACCACTCTGTGACTGGAAGACAACGTTGAAACGGCACATTGTCCCATTCAGTTATAACATGCTCTCATAGAGGTCATCAACGAATGAAAGTAAGCTCTCAGTGTCCAAATTAGGATTTTTTTAATTATTATTTTAGATCTAGATTTAGTAAAATGTAACGGCTTCAGGCTGCGACCATTTAATCAAATTTTGCGACCACTTTTGGAGACAAACTGAATATCTATAAAACATTTGAGGACGTCATCTTGGGCTTTGGGAAACTTTGTTTAACAAAGGACTATTTCACATGATTCTTTCCTCTTAAAGCACTTCTTCACTTTGTGACTTTTCTTTTAAAATGAAAAAGCACACAGTTATTTCTATAAATTGTCTTTTACCAAATCATATCAGTGATAAAGTTAAAATGGAAAAATATGAATGTGTTGCGTTTGCATTTCGATTAAGTGGTGCTCCTAAAATTGTAAGTAGGGAGCACCAATGCTCCTAGTGGAAAAAGTTAGTCTGGAGCCCTGTGTAGCAAATTGCAGTCTAATTCACAGCAATTTAGTGTTATGTATTTGGTGGCGGTTTAGTTTGAGTGAGAAAACAGTTCATGGATTTTGAAAGATGTGGTCATTGAATGCATTTTTATGCCAAGGCAATGGAAAGTGATCCACGGTTTTGACTTCTGTTGTGCCGACTGTGTGAAGTGAACTCGCTATTGATAAATGTGTGTTGAACATTAAAGTATAAAACTGTAATTAACATTCCTTTGAAACATGACATTTCCCATCTTGGCCCACTATGACTGCACAATGCCATATGTCATCTGCTTCTCTCCCGCTCACACTCATTCCTCCCTTTAATGCTCGCATGTGTTCACAGCAGGTCTTACTCAATAACACCTGCCCGCTTTGTGAGTGTGTGCGTGCATGCATGCATGCGTATGTGTGTCAGACACAGGGACCCCCGGTCTAACCTAAACACTTGTGAGAGGAGCTTTTTATACAGCCAGACATTCAAAACAAACCTCAGCCACTATCTGTCTATGTAGACGAGTGAGATGTTTTAAAAAGGTGCTTTTACTGCACATCAGAAATTGAATGCTTCACAGACTTGGTGATCCAGTCTGCACACACACACACACACACACACACACACACACACAAACACACAGTCCACCCAACCCTGGTACCCCATCCAGGAGGTCAGAACAAGGAGGGGGAGGTGGGTAACATACCGTTGTATTAGTGCACTTTTACCGTGGATGAGGAATGGCCATAAAAGGTAAAACCATCCTGCTCGGACCTGCTTACTGTAAACAAGCAGAGAGGAAAATGGAGCGGGTGAGAGATGCCGTCTGGAGAGGTGCAGAAAATGAAGAAAGCAGCGAGGAGAAGGAGGAGAGGGAGGGTGAAGGGTGGCAGAGGACTGGGGAGGCCACAGTTTCAGATTTTGTTCGCTTCGCAGATAAAGATATTGTTGAAGGGATTAATAAAGCCACATTTCGATAAAGTTGTCTCAAAAATGTTATATTTTTTAACAATCAATTAACTATTCATTTCTCAACTGTTCATACAGTACATGCCATTTTCCACCACATATCTTCAATCAACCTATTCACAGCAAAATGTAGCAAGACCATCCCTCACATTTCCCCCCTAACTTTTATTTCCTCGTGTTACATACAAATTTAATTTAAAAAGAAAACTGTTACAGAAATTGTTAAAAACAAGAAACAAATAAACAAAAAAACAAATACCTTTCATCTCTTACAAGGTATTACTCTTTTTATATTTTTATTTAAACATGCAAGACAAGATTCTCTGTATTACTTTATATTAGATAATGTAAAAGTGGTTTCCAGGTTTATTAATAGGCATGTGGTTAACGTTGTAAATTGAAACAAAACAAAACTAAAAACACAACAAAACTACTTTGTTAGGTTTAGCTAAAAACATCATTGCTTGGCTTAAAATTATAGCATAAATGAACGTTGACTTTTAGTTTCCTCACGGGTCAAGAACAGCGGTCTCCTGGAGGAAAGTCCTGTGTTTGTGTGACCCATCCATCCACCCCTCCTGCCCACCCGTAGTGGACTTCCTACTTATTGTACTGGTTATTATACCGCGTACCTTTCAATAACGTTATTATACCAAGTAACTTTCATTAACAGTCGCTCGATAGACTACGTCACCTGCTCTGCGCGTCGCTCGTTGTACTATACGTCACGTTAGGACTATCATTACAAACGTATTTGTGATACGTCAAACACGAACATATTCCGCAACAATAGTGTGATATTACAATCGCCCTTGGTCCCCACAAGCACAGTTAATGATTTCATATACAGAAAGTTTAGTCATGATTTTCAACTATTGTTATTTTATTGTAGGATTATTTTCTTCATCCCCTCTACGGGGATTTTAATACTGCATTATGAGTGAATTAAGTTTTGTTATTGTGTCATGCATATAACTATGCACAGGCCGCTTACAAGACACCACAAATTCATATCAAGCCACATCCTCTGTTGCTGCGTTTACGTTTTCTAAGAATACTACAAAAAAAAGATCAGATTTTCAGAACTTCACCGTCTAAAACTAAATTCATAAATCACTGAGAGAAACATTTACTGTATATTATTGGAGAAATAAAAGTAAAGACTATTTTAATTAATTCATTAATTAATTAAAACAATATCTTGTGTATATTTTCTCCCACAACTAACTCATTAAACTAACATTACTCATTAACTTGTATAAGTCCTACAATCTCATTTCAAGACAACGCTAGCGGTCTTCTCTCTGGCAACACATGTACGACTTTGGTGTCCATGTTGTCGTTAATTAATGCACCAAAAAATCCTGTCTTTCACACATTCCTTTAAGATTGCTCTTTTCTCCGCAGGTAGTGCGTGAGTGTGTCTGCGTCTGTGTGTGCATACGAGTGTTGATTAAATGTGTCTGGTCTGGAGGGCGTCAGCTGCAGCTTCAGGTTTCTACAACAACACCTTCCAGTTATTGACCGGAGCACTTGGCCAAAACCATGGAGAACAAAAAATAAAGATGTGTCCACTCTTTAACGTCCTCACTGAGAAAAAAGCAACAGACTTTATTTCGTTTTTGCATTTTTTATGTCTTTGGGGCAATAATAACCACAATCAATGTTTTTTAATATAGGCCTCAACCAAACGGTTGAGATGTCGCTTCATTGCAAAAGGAAAATATAAAACCATGTACTGTTATTGTGCTGTAATATACCAACAGTATGTCAATTTGTTACCATGGAATTAGTAGTATTACCAGTACTAATATTATTTCCATGTATTTATTCTAGATATTTACATTATATTATTATATTTATATTTACAGTAAGCTACTTTGAAAACATCGCAGAAATGGTGGATAAGAATTGGTTTTCATCAAATATATAATGGAATAACATTAAATATATGATAACAAATGATATAAACAACAGTGAAGTTTTTTATTTAATAAAAATATAAATGTATTATCTTAGCATCACTACTTTTACCAGTAAATGGCAATTCAACCGTTTGGTAGCGCCAGTTTTTAGAGAGTAAAAATCGTATCTATTAAATTATTTCAGCATATCTATAATGGAATAATATTAAATGTATCAAATAAAAAATTTTTATTTCAAAGCAAATGGTCAATTTAAAGTACATTACTAGCTTCACTGCCTTTACCACAGAAAGGACAATTGAACCGTTTGGTAGAGCATGTTTTGAGAAAATTATTTGAACCGTATTAGACTTTTTTGTATCAAGTTATATAATTCTGTTCAGTAAGACCTCTGAAACTATATGTCGAAAAAAACATGCCTACCTTTAAAAATTTGACCAGAGTCGTCAAGTATGGAGTGACTTTTTTGTTGCACACTTTCCGTAAAGAGGCGGACTGAAAAGGCATGCTATTTAAAGACACAGCGACATCTAGTGGATTTTTTTAGCATAACATACCTTAACCGAGTGGTAGAGAGGCTCAATCAGGTTGAGTTAAGCTCAGCACATTTTCAATAACATAAAGTGACTCAAAATGTGTTCTACCAAACAGTCGAGGAAAGCATTGAAGGGTCAATTTTATTTTTTCTCTCACTCAGAAATACACCCTCTCTCTCACACGCACACACCAAATAATAGCTAACATAATATCTGAATATCACAGACCTTTCTAACAGAAACACTATTCACCACAGCACTAATTGTCCTTTACGTCTGTTCAACCTGATATCACGCCAAATAGTGTCCACCACAAGTTAGCGTGTCAGTGTCACGTTTTGCCTCGAAGAGATGTGAATATTACACGTCCGTATTAACGTGCAGTACCAGCAGGGGGCAACAAAGCCACGGACTTAGGATCAGGCAACAAAACCACTTTGTTAAGTTAAGGGAAAACATCATGGTCACTGACTTAGGGTTAAGCAAGAAAAACACTAGGGATGCACCGATACCGGATCTGATATCGGGCCGATACTGACTCAAATAGCTGGATATCGGTGACAATGGGGTATATACAATATACATTATATACTGGAATTTTAATTCATGTTTAAGTTTTGACCACTTTTTTGCTGCATTTAAATGGTTTACACCTGAATTAGAATTCCTGTTAATTTTGAAAAAAAATTCTTGAAGTTTTTAGTATAAGAATTATAACAATTCACAAAGTTTATGTTATGTTATCTATGTATCGGTATCAGGACTGAAAAAGTCAGATCCATGCTTCCATAAAAAAAACTTAGTTTGGGTAAGGGAAAACCTCACGATTGGGCTTAAAATAAGTACGTAAACTAAGTAAAACACGTCCGGAAACAACGTAACATCAGTGCGGAAACCTTTTTCACTACAAAACGTTGTTTGTTGGACCCATCCACCTCCCCAGTCGCCTACCATAAGTGGTCTTTCTAACTTTTTATACTACGCCACTAGCTCGGAGCTTTGTACAGAGTACGGAAAACATGTGACTTCATAACACTGCACCTTCATGCAGCCATGTAATATTCACGCCTCGGCGAGGCAAAGCATGACACTGACGGGTCTATTAAACGCGTTGCCGTGAAACCGGGCTGGCCTGTTTGTGTTTGCTCCTGCAACTACTTTTATATTGTTTTCCAAAAACCATAATGAAGAGTGTTGTGACAAGAAATCTATCAACACCTGAACTGGAGTATGTTTTTACTTCTGTTGAGAGACAGAAAGACAGGTTGACTCAGGGTGAGGTGGGATTGTGGGGTGTAAATCTGTGCCTTTGTTCAGCCTCCTAATTCACTTCACAGGCACAATTTCACCAATTTCCCCTCTTTGAATACAAATGAATAGATAGAAAGATAAATAAATAACTCACCCTTCTAATAGTTAAATTGCATTGACCAAAAGCATTAGAATTTAGAGGAGTAATAGCTTTTAGGCTTGTTGTGTTTTTTTTCATCATGGTTTTTTCACAGTTGAAAAGGCCTGGGCAAGAAATTTGTATATGCACACACACGCACACACACAGGTTGGCCAGGGGCAACGTAACAATGCAAAGTGGAAAAACATGAGTCGGGCTGTTGAGCGTGAAAAAAAAGCTGTCTCCAAATGAATAGAGTAAACCACAGCAAATGAAGAGATGCATCAAGGTGGAGGGGAATGAATGAGAGATGAATGGAAGCAAAAGGGTGAAACAGGGAGAGGCTGATTTGCGTAATCCCATCGTGGAAATTGACTTTTAAATGCAATATTCAATTTCTGCACTCCTGGAAGCGAGAGAGGGAGAGAGCCCGGCTTTTTTGGTTAATAATAATAACAAAATAATGTACTTGAGACATAAAAGCAAATAGAGAAATGAGAATAGGCGAGCTTCGGAGGGGAGAGACACATTTCTGTAGCACACAAACAAAGTGCGACGGCCTTCGCTAACAAGGCTGAGAGAATTAGTTCCACCTTGGCCTTTCGGGTTTCACAATCAGAGGCGGAAAAACTCTCTGGATTTCAACAGGAGTACAACAGTCACCACAGATATGCAGAATGGATGAATATAACCAATTCATACATAGTTGCTCTGTGTGTTTGACTGGCTGTCCAAAGCTAAAAGCTCTGCCAATATCAGCAAACAGGAAGGTGTGTGGAATAATTCTTTTCAAGGTGATATAAAGGTTTGGGTGGATCAGTCCAAAAAATGTCTCTGAGCTGACCAATAATTGCTTATAAAACATAACCAGCTACTGAAAGTTAAACATAATCAGACTCAGATTACTAATGTACCTTTCTAAACACTCACTGATTATTGTTTAAATAGTGTGTGTGTGTAGTTCAGTATAGTTCCTGGTGTTGGACAGTTGTTATAGTTTAATAATTCAGTTTGTTAATGTTTATTTATATAATCCGTCATAGCTAAAGACCACAAAATATCTTAATGTAGTAATGAGGGGGTGTCAGCGGTAATGTCCACAGCTCACCGATCAGTAGAACAGAAAGGAACTGTAGAAAATGCTACTCCCATTTTAATGCTTCAGTCGGGGCTAACTGCACCGATCCACACGTTGTGAAACGGTCGCAGTTTTAAACATGTGGTTAACGTTGTGAACTGAAACAAAACTACTTTGTTAGGTTTAGGAAAAGGTCATAGTTTGGGTTAAAATACGTTAAAATTAAGTTGAATTAGGTCAGCGTGTGTCCTGGGTGAAAGTTTGTTATCCTTCCACCCCGACCTCCTCCCTACACGGACTTTGTCGCTCTTTATACTACGTCACCTGACTTCCTCCTTAGCTCCCGTCATAATTACTACGGCCACTAGAGGTCGCCGCCTAACAACCTCTCTGCCGTGATCCAGCTTACCAATAGATGATAACGGCCTACTGAGCCAATTAGGAGATAGAGGATGGCCATACCACCTCAAATTAGGGTTGCACGATATATCGTTTCAGCATTGACATTGACAGGAAGTGCAATGTCAGCAACCTAAATCAAACACGTCATGCGACAACTTTTTTTCTGCTTGATACAAAAGGGTCTCATTTTCCATGACTAATTCAGTGTTTCCCATTAATTACGTACAATTTAGGTAGGCCTGCCTCTGTTCCATAATGAAACAAGAATATTTTTACACTTGTCAACGGGTGCAAGATGTCTGCGGCGATGTCGGCATCCCACCCGACCCGTCTTGAAACACAGACCCTGTCTCATTTACCATGCTTTGTGAGTGTGACTTTTTTGCCGTATTTTGCATGTATTAAAAAAAGACGACAAAAAGAAAAAATCTATATATTTATGGGGGCAAGTTAAAGGTAATGAGGTCAGAGATGCTAAAAGAGGTTAGCAAGCTATTGTCCCTTTAGGGCTCAATTCAGATGGGAGCACTTCACTGCTTCACTGTTACAGGACTTTTACTTATAATAATAATTTGAATTAGTTCCACATACTGTGAATACATTTGCAGTTATAGAATAGTGATTCAACCTAAAGTCAGTCCATAAAAGCTTTAACAACTGCTGTTCATATGTGGTCTAGCACAGGTGGAAAAGTCAACCACACAGGCGATAGTGTGTTTTATATTCCCAGCAGCAACAGCAGAAGAAGAACCGGGTAGCTTGTTTAGCTTAACAGGAATAGAAGAGATAAAAAATGGCACCTACAGAAACAAAAAAAACATGAAACCTACTGAAGCTCCAAAACAAAGAAAAACAAGAGCATTGAAACATTTTTATTTTCTTCCAAATACTACAGAGCAAAAAAACATCCACAGCAATGAGTGCTTCCTGTAGCAATAAAGATGTCATAAAAAGCAAATTAGAAAGGAGCTCTTAGATTACCACTTAAAACTGCAGTATGTGCCTATTTTACATATAAAAACACAACTTCACAATGTCAACTGCAGATTTATTGTTTATGAAAAACAATAAATCTGCAGTGTCATCATGCAGAAGCCTATGTCAGGTCACATGGGAAAGAGTTCTTAGCTGGGGAAAATAGCATTTTGGCACAAAAACATACACACTTTGATCAAAATTTAAATGTTTGGATTTGAATGCATAAAGAATACCACTGGGAAGCTACAGAATGATGTAAAACCTAAAAAAAACTCAAAAATAATGGACCCGCCCCTCAAGTGTCCTGGTCCTGGAGTGGCTTTAGTAAAAAGAAAAAAAAAGTTATTTTGCACACAATGTTTTCATAACTTTCATGTGAAATTGCACATTGCGTTTATCTTGCTTATATGCATATTTACTTTTGTATATTTTTACTTATTACACTGACCAAGTTCTCAACAAACACTTGTTCTATGTTTGTTATTTTGGGGAACAAAACAATCAGGTTCTCTAACTTTTGGAAAGCTGCAATAATGTAATTACATCCCTTTGTACAGAGCAGCATCACTCTGACCTCCTCTCAACTGCTCCATTTTACTTCTGTATAAAATAGATACTGGTAACAACAAACACAACATGTGAACGGTCGGTCAGCTGGGCACATGTCTACTGGAGAGGAGATCTGGAGGAGATGATATTAACCTCTGCCTCTCTGCTCTCGAGGTTAAACTGACTGTCAGGCGGTCAGCTTCACACTCCGGCCAGCCGGAGGTTTAGAGTCTGCCCAGAACAACAGCGAATTGAACTGTGGTACAAATATGAATTTGGCAATGACTAAATTTAGGAGACAAGGTAATTGCTTTATTGAGTATTATCGTCACTGTCCAGTGAAGTTCAGGTCTCTCCAAGTATGGTGATTCTTGTGTTTTCAATAAACTTGAAGGATTACATGCTCTTTTATGTCATAAGAAATCCCCCTAGCACTAAGGCTCATGGAAATCCTTTCAAAACACAATGGATTATCACAAAAATGCATTATTAAGTTTGAAACAAGCTTGTTTTCTTAGTTCCTAAAAGTTGATGGGTGATATACTGTACAGGGTTTCCAGCCCGACAGCCTGTTTCACATAAACAGACAAGGCCTCGATCACTGAGGTTTCCTTTATTTGCAACAATAAGTGCGGTTGACAGTGTCAAATCCCTTGGCAGCAAAGATTCCTGCTGTTTGCCTTTATCATTTGATGAATTCATGTTAGTTAAAAGGTACAGTGTGTAGTATTTGGCAGCGTCTAGTGGTGTGGTTGCAGATTGCAACCAACTGAGTACCCCTCCGCTCATTCCTCCATTTCCAAGACTACAGTAACGTGAGCCGCCGAGTGCAAAACCGTGGTAACGTCGTTCGCCTCGCTCGAAGGCCATCCTTACCATAACTACACTAGGAGCAACAGAAGCAGGTTCTGAAATTAACACCCGCCAAACGCCAAATGCAGGTAGATTTTTCGTTTGGGTAATAAATCTCAAAAATATTCTTGGCCGATATTTTTATCATCTCCCAGTCCCCTTGGCCAGTGAACCAAAAAGTTAATTTCGGACACTGAGCAGAAGTCTGTTCGCCTCGCTCAGAGGCCATCCTTACCATAATAACATTACTTTAGAAGTCAGACGGCCGCTGGCGGTACCACCATTGCGGCTCACGTTATCGCAGTTTCTCAAACGTGTCGGAGAACTGCAGTGGCCTTCAGGTAATATAAAAACGCTAAAGACTCTCTCTAGAGCCAGTTTTTGGTTTGTCCATTCTGGGCTGCTGTAGAAACATGGCGGAGCAACATGACAGACTCCGTGAAGAGGACCCGCTCCCTATGTAGATATGAAGGGCTCATGCTAAACTAACGAAAACACAAGTCTTAGGCCCTGTCTACACGTATATAGATATTTTTAAAAACAGATATTTTCCCCTCCGTTTAAAAAAAAAAAATCTGTCCACGCAACGTTCATTATACTGTATGTATTTTATTACCACCCTTCTCACTCCCTTTCCTTCAGCTTCATTACAGTCTGTTCGGTAACAGTTATTGTTGGTGGGGGGCTGTGATTCATCAACTGTCTCTTTACATGTATAAATGACGAAAGGGAGGTCATTCAGGTTTATGTCCATAGCCCTTCTGAGTCCTCCGAACCCCTCTACCAGTTTTTTTAATCTGCTCTTTAGAAGGCGTTTTCCAAAATATCCGTTTTTGTGACCCAAAACTCTGTTTGCATGTGAACGAGAGGCCAAAACGTAGAGGAAAATAGACGTTTTTAAAAATATCTGTATACGTGTGGACAGGGCTGTTTCAGGTGATTATACACTAATGAAAACATAGTTATGAATATTATATTCCATTGCTGCTAATGCTACACACTGTACCTTTAAAAAGAATATTTAAAGGCACGCACAGTTTGTATCATGGACATGTGACCATCAGAGTCTTTAGAAATAAAGTTTTTTAAAGGTGAGTTGTGATGTGATGCATCATTGAGGTATGGACATACGTTCAGTGATGTTTTTATGATACTTGTATGAACTATGAGCTACTTGAGTGGTTCTGTACTCGTGTATCATGTTGAGATGAAATCCTCAGCGTGGCACAGAATTTATTTTCTTAAGAAAAAACATTTGATTCAATAGTTTTGATTCAGTTGAAAGAAAGTTTCATTATGCAGTTATCCAATCCATGTCCCAAGGGCATGTTGTCAATTCAATCTTGACAGTAATGGATATCAAAGGGTGTTACATCGGTGGGTGGATTTTATTCATGTCTCAAAGTTAATTAGACATTTCTTGGAATTTAACTTAGAAAAAAAGGTGCATCTCTATGAATAAACTGTTTTGAAACAAATGTAATTTGAATAGATGGCCTGCTGAAAGATGTGGCAGCAGAGTTAACACTTAAACACAGGTGCACACTACGCATCACACACACACACGCACACACAAGTCCCATAGCTCTAGATGTAATCAGTGTGTTTATATTAAGTGTCAAGAAACCTGGGTTGCTCTGAACAAAAAGCACTGGGTGAAATGAGGAATGCCAAGACAACGCACTAAATGGCGTAGACGTCGTCATCCGTCTCTGAACTACACGCACACGCAGTTGTCCGCCGCCGACCCGCTGACGAGGACTGATAGAGTGAACGGAGACGGGGACAGAGGAGTCAAACAAAGGAGTGAAATATGAAGACAGGAGGAAACAGAGAGCCAAAATAAGAGAGGAGGAAGCAGAGGGATGGAGCACAGGATGAAGCTGACAGATATTAAAACAGCCAGAACACACCGAGAGAGCTTTCCCTTCCTGAGAGCTAATATACAGAGATTAGTGGGGGGTGGGAGAGAGAGACGGAGGGAGAACGCCTTTTCTTAAGTCTTAAAAAAACTGCACAAAAAAAGACAAACTTCTTTAAACCCTAAACCGGCTTTATCGGTCCTTATTCGTCTCTCTTTCAAATTTTCAAAACCAATTTCTGATATTAAAAACTTCTCCTGCCTTTTAAAACAGTGAAAACATATGATTTACTGACTGTTGAGTACATTTTAGGATGATACTGCTGCTATTAAAATAGGCAAACATATAAATCATCGCACTGCTATTGCAGTAAAATCCCTTTTTAAGCTGCTGTGAAAATAAGGCCTCTTTCACCCTACTACCTCCAGCCAACAAATAAAGGTGTAATTGATGTGCAGAGAGTTGCCAGTTAGAGGTTGTTTTATGTCTCGGCGGGATGGTCATGGCAGTGAAACCTCGCTGACTCTTTTCGCCAGTTGTGTAAGCCTCGCGGGGTAAATTTGAGACAAGCTGAAAATGTCTTTTTTTCTCCCCACTGTGTAGCTCATTGCACACTGTCACACACATCCACAGACCGCATATACACAAGCGCAAACCCCAAAAACACATACGCAACCCCAACCTCCTCCAGTATGTGTGGGTATGGGGGGGGAAGGAAAGTGGGGGAAACTAATATTTCTCTTGAGAGAGATTGATGTGATCTGTTCAGCACTTCATTGTTTGAGGACGATTTGAGCGAACAGCCTGTTCTCAGAAGACCTGGTGTGTCTGTGTGTGTGTGTGTGTGTGAGTGTGTGTGTGTGAGTCAACAGCAGACCATGAGCATTAAGGAAAGAAATTGCTCTATTATTTTAGCGACTGCAACAAATCAGTTGGTTCACCTTTGTCCCTCTCAATTGTTGGAGCGAACATGGACAAACTCAGCCAGCACACGCGGGACTGGCTGCTTGTTCGTGCGCTGCATAAGCCCAGCCGAGTGAATAGACCCTTTCACATCCACAGATAAAGGGATGAAGGGTAATAAAATGTGTATACTTTATTCGCTAATACACTTGAGCTGTCCTTTCATGCGATTCACCCAAGCCGTCTCCGAGGGAACCGGCAACACGCTCACACTCACAATGTATTATCAGGCTGACGGCATAAATACGACAGAAAAACTTTAGTCAGAGTGTTGCTTGAAATGTTTACCTAGAGCGCTGCCATTATGTAATCATACCAGACGTCCTCTGTCTAATCAGAACTGGCCACTCACCCAGGCAGCGGTTTGAGAACGCTAACAAGAAAACATTTGTCCTGCATATACTGCTCTGTGACTCTGCAGCAAAATGCTCTTTTGCAATGTACATTTTCTTTAATTAACAGCTAATAGAATAATTAGTCAAATGTAACAATGTCTACAGGTGTGGTGCACTAATGGTATAGTAGTAAGAGTATAAAAAATAGTGGTTTGAATTATGATAATTATAGAATATTATGATTACTGAAGCTCAGGGTGGAAGGCCTGCTGTGAATCAGATTGCAATGATTGGGTACTGCAAGGCTAAAGCTGAAAACACACAGGCGCTGCAGTGCCACATCATTTAGCCGACAGTAGCTCAGTCCGTGGGGACTTTGCTTGGGAATCGGAGGGTCGTCGGTTCAAGTCTACGCATGGAGCAGATGCTTTCACTGTCAGTTTAAAGCGTCCGTCGTCCAAATATCTATTGATAACATGCCCCTGATACACCAAAATGAACTAAATGGGTTTTATTTCTGTAAAAAAAAAAAGCAAAACGACGGTGGGGGCGGTGGGAACGTAATGTAATCGGTGTGTACCCGACCACCGTGTAACACCGGTAATACCGACTACCGCGACAAGCCTAGTGTGTATGTATAATTTCCCCTCGGGGAACAATAAAGTGTCAAAATGTCTTCTTCTTCGTCATATGACGCGCCCCTAGCACCAATAGGAAGCGCTGCAGCGTGTCTTGAGTCTTTTTTACACTGCATTAGCTTTAAATCATGTGTGGACACCCAGGCATACTCACTCTCCATGCAACAAACACAAACTTATGGCTAATTATTATGCAGAATGAAATTATTGGACCATTTCGTCCCGTTGCCTTGAATGCCTTCGTTGGGTTGGTTAGGTTTAGGCATAAGGAGTGAGATTAGTTAGGTTTAGGGTAAGAATATCTAGGTAAGCTATCCAGAGGCAGAGTAGGGCGGGTCATGCCTTCACTATGGTAGGAAAAAAAAATGCGACCCAATGACTAAGTTTGCATAATAATTAGCCATGTGCTTCTCTCCGGGTTAACGGGCTGTCGGGACATTTTTTCGGACTATAGCTCGGGACTGTTATAGCTCTATAACACCAGAGACAGCGACAGCAAGAGGAGGTGGAAGAAATGAAAGAGGGAGGCTGTTTTTGCACAGTTGAACAAGTCCGCCACCGGTTAATCGGAGTATGCACGGCCGCATGTAAACGGGAATATTAGTGGAATATTCATTTTCATTAGGCATATAAAAAGCTTAGTAGGAATATTGCCTTTTTCAGAATAAGGGCAAAAACCTGATTATTTTGTGCATGTAAACGTATTCAATGTTTATAATGATTTGTAGATGTAAATCAGGAATGGGTTTAATTCGCTGAGCTTTCCCAGCTACTGTGAGAGGAAATACCCAGGAGAGGTTCTCATCAAGGGCCAGCTGGCTCGTTTGGCGGGTTCAGCTCTTAATTTCTGACAGAAAACCATGAAGCACGCTGGCCAAGCCACCTCTCTGCTGTGACATTCAGGTGGCTCAACATGAAAGCGGCTTGATGAATAGGTATCATGGGAGAGTAGAGAGAGAGGGAGCACACATTGTGCAAAGAGAGGTTGGCAGGACAGGTCAGTGAGTCGTACCTGTGCAAACCAGCGGGCAGTCACACTAGCACCCTCTTCTGTGAATGGTCCCTTTCCAGCATCTCATTCACTTCAAATGAGAACAATGAAAAAATCCTGGATTTATTTCCAGTGACAATGACATTTTGTCTCAAGCTAGCAGCTCAAATGCTTCTTGATGAGTACCTTTGTGTTATTATAGCAAAATCATCCTATTTTATACAGGCTGATACTGTGGGTATCAGACTACAAAATGCAGCATAGAAGCCCAGCAGTCTGGTTTACAGGTTGGAAACCTTATTTAGAATCACATGATGAATAATCTTAGCTTATAAAATGGTTTGTATCTTACTTGTTGTATCACTCAACAGCTTGGGCTAACTAACGCTTCAAAGACATCACATCTGTTTTGCTGTGACTAAAGTTAGTTGGACTGAATTCAAATGAGACAGATGTTCAGGCAGAGTCGAACATGACTCTGGCTTGGCAATCAAGAGTGTTTAGATGTTCAAAGATAAGTAGAGATAAAGTGTAAGGCCATGCTTATGCACACTGCAGAATCCACTGGTAGATTGCAATTGTATGACGCTGTATGAGACGTATTTTAAGACGGCACCTTTGATTGTTGATTTTATGTGCTAGTCAAAGAATATCTGAAATTCTCCCAAATGGTATGTAACATTAATTTGCAAGGAATTAAAATACAATGCAAGAAGGAAATCAAAAAATGTTAACAAAATAAGCAGGTAAGAGATACAGTAGTGACCCTCTTCCCAGAACCAAACATCCCCAGGATAGAAATGAGCACTGCTTTGCATAGCGGATGTATTTAGTTTGTTGTTTCTTTTGTTTTGCCCCTTTTGTTTCATCTCTTCGTGTAACAAAAGGATGTCTTTATCTTTGTCTTTTATTTTATCACTGCTCATTGTGTGTGATCACAGTGGCACAGCAGTCAAATCTGCTGCTAGGATTGGGATCAAAAACCTGCTCATTCTTTGGTCTCTGTGGCACAACAACGACCGGATGGGACAACAACATATCAAAGCTTTATTAATTAACAACAAAAGAATACTAAAGAGAGCATTGTGGTTTTTACAAATCAGTAACCAAGACATGTGAAGTGAATAAAGAGTTGTCTTTAAGGTGGTATGCAAAGGAAAGCAGCTGGTAAGCCAAAGCTGCTGATATAGTAAATAATACAGCAAATGTGTGTGTGTGAATTAGGGCTGTCAAAGTTAACGCGATAATAACGTGTTAATGCCAATTTGTGTTAATGCCAATTTGTGTTAATGCTGACACTTGCAATTTTTAGATTGTAGCGGGCTCAGTTTTAAATCTTGAGTGTAGATACTGGCATCATATGAAACTATAAAAACCTAAGGAATCAATTACTACCAACCGTGTCATACTAGATTGTCGAGAAGGAGGTTAAATAACGCTCCAAACTTACGCTACATTTCGGCAAGGAAAAACTGGCATTGCCATTTTCAAAGGAGTCCCTTGACCTCTGACCTCAAGATACGTGAATGTAAATGGGTTCTATGGGTACCCACGAGTCTCCCCTTTACAGACATGCCCACTTTATGATAATCACATGCAGTTTGGGGCAAGTCATAGTCAAGTCAGCACACTGACACACTGACAGCTGTTGTTGCCTGTTGGGCTGCAGTTTGCCATGTTATGATTTGAGCATATTTTTTATGCTAAATGCAGTACCTGTGAGGGTTTCTGGACAATATTTGAGTTGTTGATTTATTTCTAATAATAAATATAAACATACATTTGTATAAAGCAAGCATATTTGCCCACTCCCGTGCTGATAAGAGTATTAAATGTTCCCTTTAAGGTACATTTTGAACAGATAAAAAAATGTGATTAATTTGCAATTAATCGTGATTAACTATGGACAATCATGCGATTAATCACGATTAAATATTTTAATCAATTGACAGGCCTAGGGTGAAAGTTTGTGACCGATCAGGTTGCATTTCTACATTAGTGGAACAGATTTTGGCAAACCAGCTTTGTCTATAGTAATCAAGATATTCCTCTATGAGGAGCAGAGGAGCTGGTGTAATTGTTTTCTATCTCTGTTTTGACATTAAGACAAGGGGTTGGTGATTTATTTTTTATTTGAATACGCCTGTTGTCAAATACCATTAATAAATCAAAGATGTATGTTTTAACTGGTCTCTTCTGTTTATGAATGCTGCTGTTGATATAAGTATGCGGTGACACTGTTTTGATAGTCAAATCTAAACAAAATGCATTATTCTGTCATTATCATTTCACTCTCTGCTCAAGTACTTCAACATCCTGAGGCCAAATTGCAACAGAAACGTCATTTAACTGCACTAAACAGAACTGACACCAGATTTGTTAGCACTTTGAAAGAATTTTAAAATACGATGTGTCACTTTCCGTCATTGCCTTCACGAAATGCGCTTACGACGCCTCATAATGCCTCATGAGCGGCACGTCAGGCGAAGTGTTGGTACTTTGTTCTTTTCCTAGACGCGTCACGATAATGAGAAGCGTCAGATTCCATCAAGCAGAAGAGGACAGGTCCACATTACAGATGCATACATCACTGCTCTCATTTCAATGTAATAACACCTGTCGGGCCTGATGAGGGGGGAGCTATGATGGCTTAGTCTGAGAGAAACCGACACACACACACACACACACACACAGTCACACATATGTATATATACACACACGCACAAAATAATCAAATCAACAAAACACATGTAACAAGCGATAGGAGCCACTGAAGAGCAAACCTACACCACAAACCTACAGCAGTTTAAGCTGCACACCAGTACATACACGCAATAGATTAGGTTTGAGAAAATTAGTGTCCTCCATCTCCATTATGGTTGTGCAGGCTGTGAAGACGTGTGAAGCTTCTTCTATATCAGGTGGAAACTTACTCTCTGATGTCATTATGTCCTGCGACAACCACCAGTTCATTAGATAGAGCTAGAGGTAAAACTAATGCTGTCTAATGCAACAGCCATTAAATAAATCCAGCCTTCATGAGGGTCCTAATCTTCTGTTTTTGTTGAAACTGTTAAAGTGAGATGTTGTCAGACCCCTCAGTGTCACTTTTCGGTCGCAGTGAACACGTGCTTAATGTAGTGAATTAAACAATAACACTTGCTTAGGTTCAGGCAACAAAACCACTCAGTTAGGTTTAGGAAAAAACAACATGGTTGGGCTTAAAAAAACTACGTTTGTACAGTGAAAATGACACTAAACGTTGCTAACAGGGGACACGAACGAACAGCTGATTGTAACGTGACGCACGGGACACGAACAGCGGTCTCCTGAATGAAAGCCTTGTGTTTGTTGGACCTATCCACCTCCCCTGCCGAAAAAAGGTGAAATTCTCTTGACCTCAGTGTCATGACAATGTGACCGATGAATAGATTATAGTCTAAGCTTTACAACGATGTATAACTTCATGATATTGTGTGTTGGTTACATTCTTTTATACTGGATCTATGTGTAAAGTGGCGAAAAAAGATGGAACAAATGTAATGATGGAGGGATGAAAAAAGGAGTGATAGCACATAGAAAGCTACCATTGCTGCAATGCATTTTCCAACACTAGGGACATAGACCTTTAAAAAAATCACTATGAGACCTGGTCCCTCCAAAGTGGCACGACAGACACATTTTGGGGGTCTGGCCCATGGACTAAAGGTTTACACCAATTGCTTGTATCAAATACATGAATTACACAATCTTATCTATATGAATGACTTACAAAAATGTACCTACAGTACAAGGCCTACAATATAACTACTTTAAGCTCATTGCTAAATATACAGCACAGCATACAACAAACAAGAAGAAAGAAAAAATTCTCACACGCAACTGGCAGCAGTTTCTGCACAGGTTCATTCACAAATCACACACCACCACCACCACCACCATCAACAGGTGACACCAATAAATGTAAAACTGGTGAAATTCACAATCATTCAAAGCCCTGCAGGCCCAGAGCCTGCGACTGTCTGTGTAGAGAGACACAGAGAGGCACAGCTAGCAAATAGACTCACGTTATTTTGACGTTGAAGTCTGTTGTCCTGTCTTTCATGGAGATGAATTATCCATAGTGTCCCACTGCATGTGTTCATGATGGTCATTTTGGTTGTTGACAATCTCCTTCGCTGCTTGCTAACTCTTAAAAACACTGAAGCTAATGAGCTAATATCATTAGCAGCACTGGAACACAAGCTAACTCTCCCGGTTGTTTCATTGTTAACTTATAGCTTGTTGTTGGTATATAAGGCCACAGGCTTCACAGTTCACTTCAGTTTCTTTTCTAACGACTTTACTCCTTTATACCTAACTAGTTTTAATTCAAAGGACTGCGACTTCATCTGTCTTCACTCTGGGAGGCTGCGATGTCTAAACTTTTGACATTCTTCTGGCTACAAGGCCCCGACACACCAAGCTAACGGTCGGCCGTTGGACAGTTCAGATCAGTGGGCAAACACTGAACATCATCAAATAAGGAAGACCAAAAACATCTAGATGAAAGGACAGGAACATAAATGAGTGTGTTCCTAATATTTTTTAGTAAGGACAACTTTCTGTATTACTGTAGCATCGAAAAACGATAGCATACTCCTTTGGTTTTACAGGCATTTCGAATTTATCAAGAAATTCTTCATAAGATTATAAATAACCATTTTTTAATTGGCTAACTGTCACTAATCCATCATTTAAAGGGACTGTTTGTAAGAATCAGAAATGCTTTCTAACAGCGACACCTGTGGCCGTTAAGTCAACGAAAGTCAGCGTCAGGCTCGCTCTACATAGACATGAACGAGCATCGCTCAACACAGTGAGGCGACACACGTCAGCTAAAACCACAATATCACTCTATATTTCAGCTGCTTGGCAGTAATGTTAGCTGACCAGACGAAGGTCTCTCCATGAATCAATGCTGATCCTAGTGTTGGCTTTTCCTGCCTCAGCCTCCTGACCGCGGCCAGACGGAACAGGGGAGACACCGGAGTTTTGGTCGGAGACGATAACGTTTCTCGCTGCGGTTCTTTCTCTTGGTCTGGAGGAGCTGTAGCATTTATTTCTGCACAAACGTTCACTGTACATTCACTAGATATTCTCAGAGCTAAACTAACTCCTCTGCAGTGTGTAGCGTGCACGCATGCACGTGAGTGTGGAGCGAAATAACGAGAATGAGCGCGGCGTGTGAGTGAAGGCAGGCAGGCAGAGGAGCAGAGTACAGCAGAGACTCCGGTCCTGAAGACCAAAGCTACGGTCTCCCCCGCGTCCTCCGACCGCGGCCAACACTGTTTTGCAAGACGGGCTTCACTAGATATAACTTTGTGGTTTTGGTGCGTCCGTATACTTTGTGTTGGAGTCTGAGTCTGAACAGCGTAGTCACACGCGAGCGCGCATGGGACACCAACCCGGATTGATTTATACGTGTAATAAGTTACAAACAGTCCCTTTAACCATGTGTGATATAGTCCTATTTTTATATTGAATGTCTTTATTATTCCATATGAAGTACCTATTGGGGGGCGAAAAGTTATGTTTGTAAGCTAATAACCATGCTGTCAGTGCCTGCCAATGACAATTTGCTACCTTAAATAGGCCCCCAATTACTACTGCGCAGAGCTGCCATCACAACAGGAAAAAAAACATTGATTTAAGCTGGGACACTTAAATCACAGTTGCGTTTCAAAATGCAACATAACCGACAGAAGCACGCTGTGAAAAGCAAATAAAAAAGCCTAGAAGTCTGGTCAACACCACTTATCCAGTGAGTAATACTTTGGTTTGCCCTCCCATGTATTTCCAACACTGGAAATTAACTTAAATGTCTCTATTTTTTTTTCACAAACAAGGAAATGTAGTGAAATAAGACTCCAACAAGTTAATGGCAAGTTTAATAATGTGCACACATTTCCAGTGGCAGCGGCTGTCTGCGCCATGTGTTTAAAAAATCATCAAAGTCAAAATCAATGGAACAAACTCCTACAAAAATATAACACATATATACTTCATTATTAAGAGATCGGATCTTGCTGTGGTGAGTTGAAGTGAGGTAAATGGAATAAAACAGGGTTGGTTTGCTAATGGACTTCGTACTGTGGCACGTTGGTTCGTATCAGTCAGTCACTTCTTGCTGCTGTCAGGTTTTAAGCTCTTAACCAGGCTGTACACACCAGGAAACAAAAACCCCCTCCAGAAACATCAGAAACCAGTAAAGTGTGTGCAGTACTCTAGCAGAGTAATACATGCACACTCACACCTTACACACACATTCACACACACTCATATACACAGCAGAAGCAGTAGAACAAGGCATTACCATAAATTCATTAGAGTGGTTGGGCAGTATTTATAAACATGTAGAGATGCTGTTTACAATGTCTGACTGGATGGATTACACTTCTACACAGACAAGTGAAGGAAACACTCCCAATATACACACTGTTTACTCTGAGGGGGAGAGAGAGGAGAGAGAGAGAGAAAGGGGTTTGAGTACATCGCTCCACGAGGTCCCTGAGTGGCATGTTTTACAGAGCGAAATAAACATCCAATAAAATAAACACCACTCGGCTGAGCTCTCCTGCCATGTTCTGTACCGGGACGGCACAGAGAGACTTCTGTGTGCATCTGCCAACGCTACATGTGGGCATGTACCTGTATGTATGCATGTGTGTCCACAGGTGGGAGAGAAGAGGAGAGGGGAGGAGAGGAGAGGAGAGGAGAGGAGAGGAGTGGAGAGGAGAGGAGAGGAGAGGAGAGGAGAGGAGAGGAGAGGAGAGGAGAGGAGAGGAGAGGAGAGGAGATGAGAGAGGAGATGAGAGAGGAGAGGATCAATTCATGTAGAGAGGATGATTTTAAATGCAGATACACACATTTAGAAAAAGACACATGCTCCAACATTGTTGTCAGATAGAAATGACAGAAATTAAAAGAGTTTTGTTGCCCCTGCCATGGTAGCACAAAAAAACATTATATTTTTTTTATTTACTTATTTATCTATTAACAGGAAAATGCAATTGATATCCTTGTGGATGTGGATATGTTGTTGGATTAGTCCTGTCTGCAACAGAAATCGATCGAAAATACAGCAGCTCCTTGGTCTGAGAAGTGAAGCCAATGCTGAAGTGCCTTAAACTTGCATTCTTTCTAACAGCCAGCAGGGGGCGACTCCTCTGGTTGCAAAGAGAAGTCTGATTGTATAGAAGTCTATGAGAAAATGACCCTACTTCTCACTTGATTTATTACCTCAGTAAACATTGTAAACATGAGTTTATGGTCTCAATCGCTA